>NC_056726.1:822546528-822846528 GCF_019279795.1 Protopterus annectens
GTTTTTGAAAGGGCTGAGAGAACTTGTTCCATAATAATTTAAGTGGGTGGATGGGATTGTGAATCCTGTGGGATAACTATAACGGTGGGTGAAGTAAAATTTGTACTAAATTTATTCACTAGGATATTTGCTATTTTCTTTGAGTCAGAGAGTGCAGTACTTTTGTGAACTAGTTCCAAACATTGTTGGGTATTAGTTCTGAACTTCCTGACATAGCTAAAGAAAGATTTGCAATTATTTTTTGTCTTAGGGGCTATTTTAAGTTCATACTCAGCTCTGCACTTCCTAATGGTTAGTTTGCTTAAGTGTTTTTAAGACGGATAGAATGAGACCTCTTATAAGTATTAAGACGTTTCTTTCTCTTGTTATATAATTTATTTGCATGGGTATTTCACCACAGGGTTTTGTTTTTAAACTTCTCATTATATTTGTTGCAGACAGAGTCTGCCTTTTTAAGTGCAGCCATTTAAGTGAAAAAAAAAGGTGAGAGGCATACATAGCAGCTTTAACAATGGGATCCTTCAGAGGAGGATTATAGCAGAATATATTTAAGCCATCAAGTAATGGAAGAAGGTTTCCTTTAGAGAAGTCTCTAAATATAGAAGTAGTTGCCACCAGTTTTAAAGGAAAAGCTTACTAAATTATGGTCTGATTTAACTAGGCACGATGATACATATAGATCTGTTCAAGAAGTGGCCATATTTGTGATGACTAGATCCAGGATATTGGGGACCCTAGTAGGATGGTTAACTATTTGTGAAAGAAGTTAGTATTTATAATGTCATGGAAGAGCTGGACATGATAACAATTGGTAGTGAAGGTCAGACAGTTTATTGATGAATAGTTGAAGTCCACCAATAGAAAGCTCTTGGGTTTAATGAGAATTTCAGCTAATGTTTTAAGACATAGAGGGTGTTCTATAGCTAGCTATGAAGTTATAATTGGTCTTGTTTATGGTGATTGGGACTTTAAGTAATTCAAATCTGATGCCCCAAGGAATCTGCATTGAGGTGATAATATCCTTGTCAAAAACTAATACGCCCCCACAATTGCCAGTAGATCTGATGACATGATAGGCATTATACCCAATAATATAGTGAGTGGTTTCATTGCTCTGAAACTATATTTCTGCAACTATACATATATGAATGTGTTCAAGTTAAAAAGACCTTCAAGTTTGGGCATGTTTTTGTTAAGGCTGCTGGCACTGAATAGAACCACATTAGTATGTTCCAACTTAGAATTTACTAGGTTGAATGCCCATCAGATAGACTCTGCCTAAAAAAGACACTATAGGGACAGCAAAGGCTTTAGCCAGAATGCAGGAGCCTTAGCAAAAGAGATTCAGGCTATCCCTTGTCTTGTCAGACATCTCAACCCAAGATGACACATACTGGATCCCAGTGGCGGCTGGTGTCTTCAAATTAAAGGAGGGCTGCAGGAGACAGCTGAATGGGTGGAGCCAATTGGAAGGGATGTGGTCAATGAGAAAGGGGTGGAGCTATGCTCAAAACCACAACAACTGTAGCTTTAATTAAATATGCTGCCCTGGGTGCCAAACAGTCATTATGAGAGTCCAATCAAGACAAAATGAAGTGTAGAAGAAAACAATATTTCAATGCATTGGCTACATGACAATTTATTTAATATCCAGATGGAAACAGGTTGTGAGGCATGAAAAAATAAATTACTTTTTAAATACATTACTGGAATGCCAGTCAAAATCAAGTATAAAAAAAGCAGCACTCAACTCAAACCACTACTCCTTGCACTGCAGTTTTAATTATAATTTATATTCAGATTTATAAAATTACCAAGTAACATACTGAAAGTACTAATCTCTGTGATATCCCCACTTGTAAAAATGTTTCTTATCCAAAAAAGACCTGCTGCCTGACACAACTATCTACTTGTTTCATGGGGAAGACATGATCAAAGTAAAAAATGAACAGCAAACAAGAAACAAGCTCAAGATAAATTACTTAAAGGATTCCTGCACAAGTTATGGACCACACATGATAGATTGGCATTCTATTTAGATTGCGGGTAAAGCCTGCAAAGATGATTGCAAGTCTCCAACAAAAGATGACTGCAACTCTTCAACAAATGTAATGAGCTTCTGAAAATACTGTAATCCTGTCCTTTTATTACAAATACTGTCATATGCATTTCAATACCCAAGGCTTATACATTATCTAGTTATGTAAATATTCTCTGCATGGCAACAACGAAAAGGCTTCCAATGCTGGTAATTCTTTAACAGTATGCTTATTAAAGCTTACTTGCATCTTACAATCTCCGACAAGCTTACCTGATGGTCATTAAATCATTGCTACTTAAACAGAGCAACACGGCACTGTGACAGCATGCATTTCCTGAATAATAAGAAGTATAAATCAACAGTATAAAAATATGACAGAAAACCAGAACATTCTGCAAAATCAAGGACAGATGAAAAGCCACGGTCGTACTTGTGGTCTACCTTGGATGGGGGAATACTCTGCACACTTACACTGCATAACTGCTCCTTGCCTTCCTTGGACACATCCAGAGCCACTACAATGGGGAGTGGGGTGCAACAAGTATGTCTCAATTTGAAATGTCTCTGGCTGATGGTGATAGCTCTGACACTCATACCTCTAAACTTCAGAGCAAGAAATCTGGACAAAGCCATACATAGAACTAGAAGTGGGACACAGGCCCAAAAATAAGGACAATTTTTAAATATTGCTCTTATTAACTTAGATAAAAGAACAGTAGTAGGTCTTGCATTAGTACGACTTTTCTGAATTGTATGAAATCTGAAACTCAAATGTCTGCCATTATTTTCTAACTTCAATCTTTAATGACTTGCCACTAATTTGCCAGAAAATCACGATTTTATGAAAAACAGACCAAAAATGTGATGCAAAAATATAAATTTGCCACACAATACAGCTGGGAACCTGTCAAAAAAAGGACACATTTTTAATATTAACACTGTTAACTTGAGCTGCTAACAAAATAAGAGCATCTACATGCATTTCTGAAATAAAAGTAATCTATAACTCTGATCATTACAGTTATATATAATTGTAAACCTTCCACGTTTTCCTCCAAAATTGCCATTTTGAGGAGGGATTGTTAGGGGAGAGCAACATTTTTAGCCAAAATTGGGGACAATTGTGAGGTTTGGACATTTCTAATTCTACAAAGCGATTTGCACATACCTCTCAACCTCTTAATGCAGGAAATTTGGACAAGGCCAAATATATTGGGGGAATATACAAACACTACTAAAAATTGCTCTTGTATAAACTTAAGACAGTTGATAGAATAACAGGTCTTGCATTAGCATGCATTTTTCTGAAGGTTATGACGTCTGAAACTCAATGTCTGTCATTTAGTGACTGCATTCCTAAATGATTTGCTAGAAAACCACAAATTTTATGAGGAACAAACCAAAAATAAGAAGCAAATATCTATTCATTCTGCAAAAAATGGACAACTGAGAGGTATAGTTCAACCTGGGCTGTCTGAGTTTGCTACCCTTCCACCCCTCACAAAATCATGGTCAAATGGAGCCTCCCCCCTGCAGCCATTCCAATGTCCCATTCCTTGGTTATTTTGCCCCATTTACCATAAACACTGACTGCAGTGGTGGTGCTGCAGTAGCGTTGTCGCCTCACAGTAAGACATTGTCCTGTTCGATTCTCAGCTAGATCGTCTTCTGTGTGGAGACATGCGTGAATGGGCATACCTTCATTGTAGGTTGTGCATCAGGGCCGGCAACTCAGCACGTAAAAATCTACTGCCAATCATTAGCGGACCAGAGTTCTGCTGTGGCGACCCCTAACCGGGAAAAGCCAAAAGACACAACAACTGTAATGTGCATACTGCTTTACTTCTGTGATGATTTAGATTTCATTTGAAAGTTTTATTTTGCATTTTACAGCACAAACCCTAATAGATTTCTGTTAAACAAAGCAATGCAGTCTCACAATGAAAATAGACTTAGCATTAAAACTTCTCTGCCCTTGAAACTCACATGCATTGAAACAGCACTGAAACCCACATTCAAAGAAAATACATTTTGCCAGTGGCAGATAAAGATTAACTTTGGTCTGTTTTCAAAATCATAGGCCCCTTGAACATGAAATATACTCATGCTCTTTGATACACCTTCCTGACTGTATTACATTATATTCCTTGTACAATACAGTACAGTTGTTACAAGGCATTTTAAATTTGTTTTGAACATTTTTCCAGTAAATAATGAAACAAAATGCATGCACCAATGACAAAACTGCCCAATTCAGAACATTTCCATCATAAAAAGTCTACTCAACCTTCTATAGTCCACCAATATCAGTAAATATGAACAATCTCTGAAGTAGTAAAATCCGCATTAAAGAAATCTGTAACTAATAAAGAGGTTGCTGCTTGCAAACAACTTTATATGTCATTGTTTCATCTACAAATAAAGTACCTGTTGCCATTGAAGAATAAATTGCCTATGTTGTATGCATTAAAAAAATGATAAGCTAGTAATACCGCAATAGGGAATGGATGGCAAACTGATAACAGGTTCATAGTTACTAGGTATCTTTGCCAAAAAGGACTGCAGCATCCACCCCCTTTACAACACAGTACAGTATCAGCAATGCATCTACCTACTGTGGGAGTAGAACTCACAGCCTTCTACATCAAAAGCAAGTACACTACCTGTTGTGCTATTAACAATGCAAGCAGACTTAGCATAAGCAGCACTAAACTTTTGTTTTTATTTTTTTTTTATTTTATTTATTTTACATTTGTTGACCGGGCTAGTCCAGCTGGATATATGTCCATTTTCAGTGGAGGCCCGGGGAGAAAAGCTCCACAATACAATAACATTAGCAAAATAGGACAAGACATGTATTTCAAGTAGACATTGGTACATTACAAAACTTTTATGATATCTTACATGAGTAGGAATTTTATATTCTGTATCCAGTAGGAACAAAAGCTTGATGTAAAAAAGAGCTCGGTATCACAATAGTTTGAAATAATAATGGAAATTATAACTAAGATGCTGTATTTACTTTGGTCACACAAGAAGTCAGAAGATAAACACTAGTTTGAATGGATAGAGTGTACAAAAGCAAATAGCGGGATACAATAATCGTGTTTAGTCTCACCAGAGTTGAGGTGTGATAAACCTGCTAGGAAATACCACAGTATATACATATTTACATGAGGAAAGAATCCTCAGAAAGGTCAAGCGCACTGCTATTAGAGAGTAAACACAAGCTAGGAAATACCACAGTATATACATATTTATATGAGGAAAGAATCCTCAGTAAGGTCAAGTGCACTGCTATTAGAGAGTTAACACAAGGTAACATTCAAAAGAGGCTGGGAATCATGGGAGTCTTGAATGGGGTATGGTGTTTAGTCTGGGTTATCACAGGGGCATAGCCAGTGTGATCTGAGGTAGTGTTTGAGCTTGCTTTTAAATAGGTTAACAGAGGATAGTGAGGTTAGCTGATTTGGAAGGTTGTTCCTGGCCTTGCCTACTGTATTAGAGAACAGGGTGTCACCAGCTGAATTGTCGGATTTGGATATTTGTACAAGTAGTTTGTTAGATGAGCGCAAGGTTTTGAGATTGTTATAGGGGATGACTAGGGATGTGAGTATGGGTGTATTCTGAGGTAGATACAGGATCTTATGAGCTACTGTTAGTTGATTGAAAAGTATTAGATTTGGCAGTTCTAGCCATCTGAGTTTATTCAAGTTGATACAATGATGAGTTCTATAGGAGGATCCTGCTGCAAATCTGGCTATATTGTTGTAGGAGGATGCCAGTTTATTCAGGCTACTCTTGCATATTTTGGTATAGATAGGGGAGGCATAGAGGAGGGTAGAGATAAGGTGCATGCGAGCAATGGTGGCCCTGGCTAGAGAAGTTAGAAAGGGTTTGATTCTATAGAGAGAACCTAGTTTCTTATTCACTGTTGTTATGGTGTTATTAATGTGAGGTTCAAAAGACAAGTGATTATCTATTAGTACTCCGAGTAGTTTGGTGGTTGTTTCTGGGGATATTATAGTTCCCTTATTTGAGGTAATAGTAAAGTTAAGTGGAGAGGTTCTGCGAGTGGGGTTGAATAGTAGCATTTTTGTTTTGTTAGGGTTTAAGATAAGGCATCTTTGTAGGAACCAGTTTTCAACTGTGCTAAAGGTCTTTTGGGTTAGTAACTGAAGTTCTGATTGGGTAGTAGCAGAGCATATGAGTGTGGAGTCATCTGCGTATTGGATACAGTCAGCTTGTGGAATTACAGAATGGAGGTCATTTGTAAAGATGGAGAAGAGTAAAGGACCCAGTATGGATCCTTGAGGGACCCCTAATGTTACTGGGAGGTGGGAAGATAAATTGTTTTCCCAAAGAACAGCCTGCTGTCTGTTATTTAGGTATGATTGGAACCACTGTATGGTAAGGGCATCCAGTGATAAGTTTTTGAGTGTGTCTAGGAGAAGGTGGTGGTTAACCATGTCAAATGCTTTAGACAGTTCAATAAAAAGGGCTGAGGATGGGGTATCATTATTACGATTACTATTAATATGGTTAGTAAAGGATAGGAGAGTGGAGGTGGTGCTATGATGTGGTCTAAAGCCATGTTGGCAAGGTGCTAATAGATTGTTTTCAAGTAGGTAGGGTAACAGTTGCAGATGAATACATTTCTCCATTATTTTAGCCAGAGGAGATAGTATGGCTATGGGCCTGTAATTGGTGAATTCCTTGGAGTTACCGCCTTTATGAAGGGGAATGATGTGAGAGACTTTCCAGATTAAGAGAATAGTTCCTTCAGAGATGGTTCTATTAATGAGGATGGAAATGGGGTAGGCTATGACTTTAGCAGCTTTTTGGAGGTATTCTGCAGGTAGTAGATCTGCAGAGAGTGTGGTGGGTTTCAGTTTATGGATGAGGTTAAAGATGAGGGATGTGGGCACTGGCTGAAAGTGAAATAGAGTAGGATTGTTGGTAGAGGTTATGTTAGAGCGTGGGTTGCTAGTGGAGAGCTGTTTAGCTAGGGATTGTATTGTTTCAGTGAAAAATGTGTTAAAGGAGTCAGCTATTTGGATGGGATTGTTGTGATCAGAGCCATTGGGAGTAGGAGTGCTTGAGCGTCCTGGGTGTAGGAGGTTATTGATGCCTAGCCAGAATTTTTGAGGATTGTTTTGGTGAGTTTGTTGAAGCTGATGGTAGTAGTTTCTTTTATCGGCTAATATGGCTTTTTTTGTTTCGTTTCTTAGCAGTCTGAATTGTAGGTGATCTGAGGGGCTTTTTGTTGTGCGCCATTTGCCCCATAGTTTATTTCTTTGCAAGATTTTTTGTTTGGTAGTTTTGGTGAGCTATGGTGCAGGTTTAGTTCTGATTCTAACTTTGCGTAATGGGGCATGGCAATCTAAAATGGAAAGGAATTTTGAATTAAAGTATTCAACTGCATTATCTAATGGCAGGTGTTTAAGGGGTGTCCAGTTACAGGCTCTTAGTTCAGTTTGAAACTGATCAGGGTTAAAATTTTTGTTAGTAGTAATTGTTTTGCAGATGGAAGCGTTTGGGAGTTCTATTTTAGATCTGATGAGATAGGTAAGCAAATGGTCACTTATGTCCTCTAGGAGGGTGCCTGTTCCCCTGCAGCTCACAGCTCCTTGTAAAATCTACTCGACATTCAGCTGTATCTCTGAACTTTGCAGCACAAGAAATCTGGAAAAAGCCAAAATTTATTGGGGGGGGACAAAAGGCCAAAAACCAGGGACACATTTTAAATATTGCTTGTATAATGTTGGAAAGTTGCTAGAATAAAATGCTGTGTTACCACCATACATTTCACTGTCACATCTTGAACCCAGGGGACCCTGTGCAAAACAGTCAGAGAAGCATACCACTATGCCAAATCAGCTGAAACAGAGGAAGATAAACTTAAATGGCTACCATTTAGTGAATTCAGTTCTCACCATAGCTGTCAACCTCTTACCAAAAAACACCTGAAAAAAGCCAATAATGTGGGAATACAGCTGCCAAACATATTCAGTGAATTCAGTTCTCACCATAGCTCTCAACCTCTTAGCAAAATACATGTGGACAAAGCCAGTAATGGGGGAAATACAGCCCCCAAACATTCAGTGAATTCAGTTCTCACCATAGCTCTCAACCTTAGCACAAAATAGCTGGACGAGGCCAATAATGGGGGAATACAGTCCCAAAAATATGGGCAAATTTCAAATATCCGTGTTATAAACTTAGACAATTGCTAGAATAAAAGGTTTTATTTTACCATGTACTTTCTGAAGAATATGAAGTCTGAAATTCAAATGCCTGTTATTTTTAAACATTTGTTAACCAGGAAACTAGTCTGACTTGGAACAAAACAAAGCCAATTTTCAGCAAAGCAGGGAAAAACCCTCGAGACACATCTTTGTAAGGGATGGGAGGACATGCAGACTCCACACAGAAGGCACCCCAGCCAAGAATCAAACCAGAGAACCTGTAGCTGTCAGGCAACAATGCTACCAGTGCACCACTGCACTACAAACCTTTGCAAGGAAAAATGAAGATACAGAAACCACAGAGTTTGAGGAACAGAACAAATATGAGGGAAAAATCTGCAATTTTTTACAAATAGTGGTGGGTAGGGAATTCAGGTCCTTGCCACCTGCATCCAAGGTACAGGGTTCAAGCCTGAGTATCTCTACCCACCACTATGTGTTAACAGGGGCATTCCACACACACACACACACACACACACACACACACACACACACACACACACACACTAAATGGGTCTGGAATCTCCAAACCCGTGCTCAACTTCAACACTTCCTTGCAAGAGCTTAAAACTCAGCTTACCTCTCTCCTGATTGGTCCTGTGCTTAAATCCCTGCGAGAGCTTAACGTCACCTCTCCCCTGATTGGTCCTGTCTGTGGATCAAGCAGTCCGGAGCTCCTCTGTTCTGTGCAGTTGTCTACTGCAAAGATTCCTGGGCATCTGCGGGGCAGACAATACCTTCTCTGTATCTGGACTGCTGACTCAGTCAGAGTTCGCACAGATTCCTGGGCATCTGTGGGGCAGTCTGAGTGAGTCTGTGCATGCACTGAAGTTCCGGTACTTGTAAAAAATATATTTTTTTTAATTTTATGTTTCTCATTTTTTATTTCTTTTGTTTCTAGGTGGGAGGGCTGCAGTCCTGCAGTCCGATAGCACGAGCCACCCCTGGATCCCCCCTAGAATGACACCAACTTCATAGCCAATTATCTTATCTTTGAATCTTGGCATCATTCTGGATGATGGTAAAATTCCACTCAAAACCAGTGTCTCTGCCTCAGACACATGCATAACAAGCTCAATCATATTTTTCTGCATCTAAGGTTGTTCACCCCCACATGGACCACTATCAAGTCATAATCATATGTGGCAGGATGGAGAGATGTAACAGCCCTTATTACACCTCTGATCTTCACACAGCTGTGATCCTATTCTTATCCAGACTGGCTAACATGGTGTCTATATGCCTTACAACAATCAAATATTACTAAAATGTTACCATGGTTAGATGCAAACTCAGTGGACTGTGGACCATAACTTTTGGAATCTGCATCCTTGTGACTACTAGAAGTATGCATCTTAGGTGTGGGTGTGAAGGGTGAAGGTGACTATGTTGCTGTGTATACTAATGGCTGACGTTTCTTAGTCTTTAGCCTGGGAAGCTTAGGCAATGTTCTCTTAACAACGTCATCATAAGTTAGTCTATGGGAATGCCCTGTGCTGCGTGTGTATGTATTGTGCTTACAGAATGTGTTCTGAAGTGAGAAGGTAGCCTCAAAGTTAAGTAAATACTAAGCACATGTTGAATGATTGTGAGTCAGCAATAAAGAGCTTTCAGTAAGCATTAAGCAGTTTCTACACACTGCCTCAAAATACCTCCTGCTGTCAGGCTGGCTACAGATAGGGAAACAGCTGATTCACATTCCATACTGGCCAGTGCAGACAAAGGGGTATAGTATAAGTTAAGAGGAGAACTGACTGGGCTAGAAAAATTTGATAAACTAGAATATGACTAAAGGATAAAAGAATGAACTGTGACTAATGTCATAGTCTGAATGGACAAAAGGAAGTCTAAAAGTGTGACCATGTAGAGTCAATAAGGAAATCAATAATTGTGGCAAATTCAGCTAACTAGCTTTACCCAATAGGCTAATGTGGTTTTGACCTACCCAGTAAGTACAATGAATAACAGGTATTCTAACTCAATGGATCAGGGTGCAGTAACCGTAATAGTTACAGATAATCTAAATGAGTGTTTTAAGTGTAGTAGCAGTACAGTATTCAGTCAAGTAATAGCCTCGTCATGCTTTATCTCTTCCCCTCCCACTCAGCCTCCTTGCTCATATATTTCTTATTCCTTTTCCACACTTTCGCACTGCCATACAACTATTTCTAATTCAGATTTAATCAGGGGATATACTACACTAATTCTCATTTTTCCATACCTTTCCCTCTTTACTGGACCAACTAGAATTTTTCCTAATGCACTATAACCTCCAAGTCTATTAATGCCTATTTCAATTGTTATTAACAGTTGACTATTTGTTATTATATGAAGTTATGTCTACTCTGTTTATTATCTGTATGATTGGAGCTTTTATTACAATATTCTGTATGTATCAATGAAAAATACTATACTAAGATATACTGTACAATATTATTCATATGTGAGATGAAGCTTTACTCCCCAGGCCTCCGCTGAAAATGGACATGTATCCAGTTGGAATTTACTGGTCAACAAATGTAAAATAAAATAAATAAATAAAATAAATAAAAATAAATGTACATCACAAGAGTAACCTTGTACCCTCTACTGTGGTACTGTAGAGCAGTAGCTTTAACACAGTAATCAGAACAAGCACAACTGCAACAATACCAGTCATTAAAAAGTGCAGTCAGTTAATGAGATAATAAGTACATTTGTTTTTATATACCTAGTATGAGTAACAGGCAACAATGCAGTATTATCTTAAGTAATGACAATAGTAACAGTACCAAAGCAACAAGATGCATTTTTTAGTATTATTTAAACTTGATACCACTTCCTTTTCTTTCTGCTGTTCCCATTAGGGGTTGCCACAGCAGATCATATGTTTCCATTTTTTCCTGTCCTCTGCATCTTACTCTGTCACACCAACCACCTGTTTGTCCTCTCTCACCACATCCATAAACCTTATGTTAGACCTTCCTCTTTTCCTCTTACCTGGCAGCTTCATCCTTAGCATCCTTTTCCCAATATTACCAGCATCCCTCCTCAGCACATGTCCAAACCAACGCAATCTCGCCTCTCTGGCTTTGTCTACAAACTGTCCGGCCTGGGCTGACCCTCTAATATACTTATTCCTAATCCTGTCTACCCTCGTCACACCCAGTGCAAATCTTAACATCTTTAACTCTGCCACATCCAGCTCTGACTCCTGCCTTTTTGTCAGTGCCACTGTCTCCAACCCATATAACATAGCTGGTCTCTCTACCCTCTTGTAGACATTCCCTTTCACTCTCACTGGTACTCATCTGTCACAAATCACTCCTGACACTCTTCTCCTTCCACTCTACCCTGCCTGTACTCTCTTCTTCACCTGTCTTCCACACTCACCATTACTCTGAACTGTTGATCCCAAGTATTTAAACTCATCCACCTTTGCCAACTCTAGTCCCTGCATCCTCACCGTTCCTCTATCCTCCCTCTCATTCACACACATATATTCTGTCTTAGTCCTGCTGACCTTCATTCTTCTCCTCTCTAGAGCATATCTCCACCTCTCCAGGGTCTCCTCAACCTGTTCCCTACTCTCACTACATATCACAATGTCATCTGCAAACGTCATAGTCCATGGGGACTCCTGCCTGATTTCATTTGTCAACCTGTTCATCACCACTGCAAATAAGAAAGGGCTCAGAGCTGATCCTTGATGTTCTCCCAGCTCCACCTTAAACTCATCTGTCCCTCCCACTGCAGATCTCACCACTGTCACACTACCTGTACCACTCTTACATGCTTCAAAGCCACTCCCGACTTCCTCATACAATACCACAACTCCTCTCTAGGCACCCTGTCATATGCTTTCTCTCAGTCCACAAAGACACAATGCAACTCCTTCTGACCTTCTCTGTACTTCGTCAACACTCTCAGAGCAAACATCGCATCTGTAGTGCTCTTTCCTGGCATGAAACCATACTGCTGATCACTAATCATCACCTCCCTAAACTTGATACCACTACAGTCAGCAAATCAAAAGTGAGCAGCAGTACACTATCAAGAAGGAGAAAAAGTGCAATGGTATTTAAAACCATCAACTCAACTGCAGAACAAAAATATTAATTTCATTAATTTATCCACGAGAAGTGCAGTTAGTAAGTTGATAAGAGACAATGATTTCCCTGTATGAAATAAGGCAATTTAAAATCAGTCACAGTAGTACACGATTGTAAAAAAGACAGCACTGAAATTTACATCACATAGAACATAGATGAGAATTTCCCTTACCTTATCAAAACCAAAGAAAAAACACAAAAAACTAATAAATCCAAAGGTGTACACAGATTTGGAGTACCAAACAGCTTTAATCCTGGTACCTTGGCATTTTGCCTTCAAGGGATATCAACATATCAAATTCTAAACCTTAAATATACTAAACAATTAAACAATTGTGTTTCAAAATTTGTCTATACATCCCACTTTTAAAGTGACCAGTTCACATTATACATAAACACATCCCTTAGTGATGAAAAACTATTACATTTCCCATAAAACTTCAGCAGCAGCAAAATTACAACAAAATTACCATGAATTCTACAGCAATAACATCATCAAAAAATTCAGCCAAGTCACACACACACACACACACACACACACACACACACACACACACATATATATATATATATATATATATATATATATATATATATATATATATATATAGATATACAGTGGATATAAAAAGTGTACACACCCCTGTTAAAATTGCCAGGTTTTTGTGATATAAAAAATGAGACCACAATAAATCATTTCAAAACTTGTCCCACCTTTAATGTGACCTATAACCTGTACAATTCAATCAAAAAACAAATCTGTTAGGGGAAAAATATAAAAAATAAAAAATGTACAATAAGCTGATTGCATAAGTGTGCACACCCTTAAACTAGAGTGCAAGAGTGGAGTGTTTGCAGATGTGGATTAATCAGAATCATAAAACAGCTGCACTTACATCTATTTGGAGGGTGAGATTTGTGCAGTTTGTGATATAGAAATAGTGGTAGATTGATATTATTTTGCACATGTTATGGTGAAGTACTCCAAGTCTTTGGAACAACTTTTCTGAATGCTTTCTTTGTACTAGATAAGACAAATGGATGTCTTTATAACTGGAGACATTACTATTTGTGTGAACAGTAAACATTCTGTGAGACAGGTAGCTATCAAACCACTGCAACACTCTAGGAGCAAAATCAATGTATTTTAGCATGTTCATAAGCTCTTTATATAACTGTCCATCTTCTGAAATCAATTTGGCAAGCCAAACTTTTGTCTTTTAATAACAGCATTTTACATATATAATATTATTGATGGCAACTAGTAGGGTGCAGGTACAAGTTAAAAAGTGAGCTTTCTATAAATCACCAAAATAAAAATCTCATTGCTAGCATATTTTCTTAGGTTTACATCTAAAAACCTTTCAGTTACTTCAATTTGCTTAAAAAAAACAAATAAGTGCTGTTGTTTAAATAATCAACGTGTCTTTCAGTTTATATTTTATTCCTGGTCAAAAAAGGCAAAACTTATTTGTAATAATACAAACTATTCTGTCTAAAACTAGAACTTAAAATAGTTTCTCCCATGTAGCTAAGATGAAAATGACAAAGGTTGGGGTGACCACAGTCATTGATTGCTACTCCTCTCCTCTGCTTAAAATAACAACCTATTGTAAGTAAATTCAGTGCTGATATACTGACTGAGTACTCTCTAAAAATCTCTAAAATCTTAACTGTCTACCATTATTGTTGTGAGGTCCACTCTGGGTCAGTAATCAAGGAGCCTGAATCCACACCACTGACACTGGAGAAGGAAGTTCTCTTATCACACTACAGCATTACGCAGTTATAGGATGTGCCACGGAGATTACAAAAGGATACACTTAGTATTTCTAGATGCAGACCTTGTCCAAGCCAAGTCCTCCAGCACCCTGTCTGTGAAACTAGTGCTTTGTGTCCCTGCCCCAAACAGCTGACACACACAATCTTTGAGATGTAATTTTCACACACACAAACACCTGGGAAAGGCTGGCACAGACTACCCACTCTACCAACTTTTCCCAGGCTATAAGGTAGAGTCACTGCCACCATCAGTTACTAGAAGGCTCTTAAAAGGGAATCCAGTTATATTGAGTGAAATTAATAATAATACAAATGGTAATGTTTACCAAACAGCCAGGCTTTGAGGAGCGGCCAGAGTTATCTCCAAATAAATATGTGCAAATACTCTCAGAAAGTAAATATTTTCTAAAAAGGACCAGCCACAATGAAAAGTTTAAATATATTTAATAATAAATAAAATAACATGAAAATACTAAATGTCTATTTACAGAAACACCAGAGTTTCAGTCACAGGCAATATTAAAAATAACACAGATGGAAAGATTCAAACAGGTATAGATAAAACAGGATTTAGCTAGTCTCACTATCTATTCCTGATTGACTAAAATAATTACTGTTGCTACTTACTGACTAGAGCAAGACAAGAGGATTTGGGTGAGTGGTCCTTTTGTCAAATCCAAGACAGAATACAGAATGCTGCTGAGACTTCAGTCTCCTCTAATATTAAAACATTATTCCTGTACAGAATGGCATCACACACATTTGGTCATCTGACTCCATTTCCCACACTATTCCCCATCACTAGAAGCTACTAGGGTTTTAGCACCTATTGTTCCCATACACACAGACAGAGCTTTGCTCAGATGTGGTGCAGCTGCTGAAAGTCATAAAACCATTTCACTCTTTCTCCAGGAGCTACCAACTATTCTCTAGCACAGACACTGCATCTCTGGCTCCATTCAAAACTCTGGGATAACATCTTTATGGCTTAACCCATAAAGTAATTTAATTTCAAGAATATTTTGTAAGGTCTGGTGGATTAAGATTAACCTGTTCACTTCCAGCATATGCTGTTACACTGTATACATTTAATTAAGTTACAATAATACATATACGTTTATTTTCCTTTCACCAGGGTGCACTGTTAATACATTTTAACACAAGCAAACCTCACAGATACATTTTCAGCACAAGCATCTGTACAAATCAGTTTGATATACAAATGACATGTAATTATTTACAAAATTCCAGCTAGCTGTGCTGGCATATGTTACAAATCCACCCTCCATTTCTCCTGGTATGGCTGGCAGTACCTCTTATTGTTACACCTCTCCCCTTTTTGAACACTCACGCTAGTTTTTTAAGTGCCCCTTGAGAAATGTTGCTTGAGAGGAATGAGTCTATCTGGGAATACATTATCCCATGCCTGTCGAGATTCCATCTGCCTTGGCATTGCTAACCCGACTACAGTGCTCCACTGTCATATTGTATGCCTACAATCCTAGGCTTCACCATAGTAACTTGGGATTTTTTTGGCTGGCTCCCTGTAGCCATAGATGCCCCACAGACTCCTCCTACCTCCTACTGCAAATACTTATCACCAGGGCCTCCCTATCATGGTAAGGCTTCATCACATTAACATGGTACAATTTGTGCCCCTGCCTCCTGCTTAGCAGTTTTACCATGTAGTTAACATCACTGACCTTCCTTACCACTCTGAAAGGTCCCTCCCAAGCTGCCTGCAGCTTATTGTGTCTGACAGGAATGAGAACCATCACCTGCTGCCCCACATCATACTCTCTGGTCTGAGAATTCCTGTCATACCAGACCTTTTTCTGCTGTTGGGCTCTAGCCAGGTACTCCTGGGCCAAGCCCATGACCTCCCAGAGCCTCGTCCTGAGGTTTAAGACATATACCACACCAGACTCCTTGTGAGATTTACACTCATGCTCCCACTCATCACAAATCAAATCTAAAGGTCCCCTCACCGTATGCCCATACAGCAATTCAAAGGGTAAAAATCCTATGGATTCCTGGGGCACCTCTCTGTAAGCAAATAGCAGATGGGGCAAATATCTGTCCCACTCTCTCTTAAACTGGTCTGCTAATGCCTGTAGCGTGGTCTTTAGTGTAGAGTTTAACCTCTCCGTAAGACCATTAGTCCGGGGATGGTAGGGGTGGTCTTTAGGTGCTTCACCCCACAGTGCTTCCACAGACAAGCCAGCAGCTCTAACATGAAATTGGCACCTCTATCAGTCAGTATTTCTCTTGGGAAACCTACCCTGCTGAAAATTTATAGTAAAGCATTTGTCACCTTTTCTGCCTCAATGGAGGTCAGAGCCACTGCCTCAGGTTATCTAGTAGTATAATCTACTAACACAAGGATATACTTCTTCCCTGTGGAGCTTGGGGTACTCACATCCCCCACAATATCCATAGATACCCTTTGAAATGGCTTCTCAATCACAGGCAAAGGCATCAAAGGAGCTTTGACCACGTTTCTTCCTTGAATACTTTCTGGCACTGCTTCCCTTGCAATCCCAGGCCAATAAAAGTTCTGCATAATACATATCTTGGTACACTTTATACCCATATGACTTGCAAAAGGAATGTCATGGCCTATGGATAAAAGTACCAGACACTAGGCCCTAGGCACCACCAACTGCTGTATTTCCCCACCCTCTAGCACTCCCTCAGGGGGCCACTCTCCATACAATAGACCTTTGTTTAAGTATACAGATTCCCCTTTTCCTTGAGAATCAGATGCCTCCTTTGCTATCTCCCCCAAGCCTCTTAGTGTAGGGTCTGAGAGCTGAGCCTGTCTCAGCTCTACTTTTGTGACTCTTCCCAGCTCTCCTTCCACAGGAAGTCTGGTATAGTCTGAGAGTGGTGCCTCGCTGTCAATCTGGATACTACCAGTCAACTCTGCCCTTTCAGTCACTCTTTCCAAGGGAACATCAGTACCTACCAGCAGCTGTGGCTCACCTTCAGGATCACTGCTACAGGTTAGCTCTTTCCCTGAAATAACCATACCACCAGCCCTGGCTTCAGGAGTGGTGTCTGTCTGAGTCTCTACCATTATTGTTTTGAGGTCCCCATTCTGGGCCAGTAATCAAGGAGCCTGAATCCTCAGCATTGATACTGGAGAGGGACGTTCATTTGGAATACAAATGGATACACTCAGTATTTCCAGATGCAGACCTCTCTGCATCAAGCACAATTTCTCTTAAGAGCACACAGAAAAAACATTCAGTCCAGGGTCTGGATTTCCCTGTCTCCCTCAAGGTCCCCAATAGGACTCCCCACTGGTACAGCTATAGGGTTAGGTCCTCAGCCGAGTGTCCAGGCCAAGTCCATCAGCACCCTCTCTGTGAAACCAGTGCTTCATGTCCATGCCCCAAGTAGCTGAAACACACACTTTTTGAAATTTAATTTTCACACACACACACACACACACACACCTGGGAAAGGCTGGCACAGACTACCTGCTCTACCAACTTTGCCCAGACTATAAGGTAGATTCACTGCCACCAGTCAGTTACTATAAGGCTCTTAAAAGGATATCCAATTATACTGAGTGAAATTAATATTAATATTAATACAAATGGTAATGTTGACGAAACAGCCAGGCTTTGAGGAGTGGCCAGAGTTATCAGCAAATAAATATGTGCAAATACTCTCAGAACTTAAAAGAGAACCTCATCCACAGACTGAAAATACATGTTTATTTCATCATGGTTTGGTGTTTCCTACATTTTCACGCCACTCTGGGACTATTTACAGTTTTTTAAATACTTTCATGCGTAATTTCTGGGTCTGACCACACAGAGTCTAGCATCTTGAAGTGATCCTGATTGTTTAGTCTGCCTCTAGGTATCCCACAATGCCGTGCTTGTCTATAAAAATTATATCATGCAGGCCTCTTTCTTTCAAAAGCTCCTGTCACTGCATTGATTTTACATACATACACTGCTGTCTTTCAGTTTGTTTTAAGTAACATTTCATGCCATTCAATGACTACTTAAAATACAGACAGCGCAAATGCCAAATAATAGACTTTTAAAGTGCTTTTTACTGCTTCTTCTTTTTAGAATGGTTAAATTGCAGTCTTTTCTGATGCCTGAATTGTACTACTTCAACTCATCTCCCATCCCCCTTCACACTTAACTTCCCTAGCTGTCAAAGTGCTAAGGGTAATTTGAGCTGTTACCTGCTGTGATTGACAGCTATAAGCAGGAGACTTGAATCCTGTACTGTTTCCTTGTTCTAGCCTTTACTTTTTGTATAGGTAGGGGAAAGACCAGGGAGCTGTGACATCACAGCATGGATGAGATTTTAGGATGGTCATGGGAATGTCAGTTTGGGGATTGGCCAAAAAACTACCTGTATTTATTGATCATTGAATTAGACTGCAGCAAGCTTTTCCAGGGTGGAATAAAAGTTTTTTTCAAAGTGAAAACACCACAGTACAGTAAGGTACTGTTCTAGTGGAGAGAAACAGTCAATTTAAAATATTTTAAATGCTGTATTGTTGTTTACTTATAGCAAGGAATATAAATAGGGAGAAAAAGGACAGAGAAGTTGAGCATTTAATAACTGAATCTCTTTGTTGTCCTTTAAATATTTTCTAAAAAGGATCAGCCACAAAAAAAGTTTAAATATATTTAATAATAAATAATAAAAGAACATGAAAATGCTAAATATCTATTTACAGTAAACACCACAGTTTCAGTCCCATGGAATATTAAAAATAACACCGATGAAAAGTTTCACACAGTTATAGAAAAACAGTATTTAGCTAGTCTCACTATCTATTCCTGATAGACTAAAAGAATTATTGTTTCCACTTACTGAACAGAGCAAGGCAAGATGATTTGGGTGAGTGGTCCTTCTTGCCAGATCCAAGACAGAATACAGAATGCTCTTGAGACTTCAGACTTCTCTAATATTAAAACATTATTTCTGTACAGAATGACATCAGGCACATCTAGTTCCCTACACTATCCACCATCACTAGAAGCTACCAGGGTTTTAGCACCTATGTGTTACCATACACACAGATAGAGCTTTGCTCAGATGTGGTGCAGCTGTTGGAAATTATAAAACCATAAAACCATTTCACTCTTCCTACAGCAGCTACCAGCTATTCTCTAGCACAGACATTGTCTCTGGCTCCATTCAAAACTGTGGGATAACATCTTTATGGCTTATCCCATAAAGTAATTTAATTTCAAGAATATTTTGCAAAGTCAGGTGGATTAAGATTACACTCTTCACTTCCAGTATATGCTGTTACAACATATATATTTAATTTAGTTGCAATAATACATGTACATTTCTTTTCCTTCCAGCAGGGCATACTGTTGACACATTTTAAACCTCACAAATACATTTTCAGCATAAGCATCTGTACAAATCAGTTTGATATACAAATGACATATGATTATTTACAAAATTCCAGCTAGCTGTCCTGGCATATGTTACAAATCCACCAACCTATTTCTCCTGGCATGGTTGGCAGTACCACATATTGTCACAATTGTTACCTTTCCTTGATGATGTTTTAAATCTTACCTATCTACCATTATTGTTACATTACCTTGGTGGCATTTTAGGTCTTTCTGAGTTTTGTGACTGGTATTTTTGTATTTGTTGGCTATTCTCTGTACTTACCATTATTGCTATTCTGTACTTTTCTCCTTGTGAATGTGTTTCAGCTGGGCTATGCCTGCAAATGATCGGTTTTGATCAGTGCCCTACCCTAGTAAACAAAGAAAAAATAAAATAACTGATTTTGTCAAAATCAATTCTAAAGAACTGTGCAGTGTGCCAATCAAAACTACCAACAAAGAAACTGTGTTGTTAAATATTATCAAACTAATTCAACTTCAATGTCATGTGGGTTGACTGTGTACAAAGCTACTACTTTTAAAGCGACAAAATAATGTGTGTTGTGAGGTTAATTTAACTGGCCTTACTTAACAATGCCATGAGTCTGTTAAATAACCAGTACTTGATAATATTAAATATTTTAGCACAGTATTCCTGTGGACTCATTATTATGACTTTTTTCTTTTGTTTTTGCTGTCCTCATCTACATTTCCTCTTAAAAAAACATAAATTTGGCAATTACACCCCCCAAAAAATATTGTTCTCTCCCACAGCCTAGAATTCCTTAAGGTTACCCTGGTGTATGTTTCTCTGTTTGTTGTTCCCCCTTTTCTATATTTACATAGGTCTGGCTGCCATTTAAAAAAAAAGGCATGTGGCAAAAAATAAGGAGTTGGTTTATTCTTATAGCCATTCTTTCTAGGCTTTTTTTGTGTAGCTTCGGCTGAGATTTCTGTGAAATAAAATGTAGGGGCAAATGATAGTGAGGGAGTATACAGATGTCTGAGGTGAGAATGTTTGAGAGTTGAAAACATATGAGAGGGTTGCCTTATGATGGGGTCAAGGAGGGGGCTTGAAGAGTTTTAAGGGACATATGTGTTGTGTTTTAATGGGTAGTGGGAGGAAGGGGAGATGTGAAACTGGGAAAGCTTACCAATGTTTTGCATTTTCTCAGCATGAGTAGGCTAGCTATTTTAGTTGTAGCATTAAATTTGATTCTGTCAAAGTAAGGCATACTTTGCATGATTTGTCCAGAATTTTTAATCAAAAGTAGGTGATCTATAATTTATTTCCCAGAAAGGTGTATTTACCACGCTTTATTATCAGTATGCATCTTTGTATTACATTGAGTTTATGATGTTCATTTTGTGAGGCTTCCCACAATGACCAAGATGTGTTCCTGTCCTTGAGGATTTTTTTAGTCATTGGGTTAAGCCACGGACAGTTTTTTTTTTTTTTTTTAACACTATTAAAGAAGTGGAGAGCAGTAATAGGGTCCTAAATTTGGTAAAGTCCAAGTCTTAAGTTAAAGAGGTCAGACACTACATCATCCTCTTTGGATTCAGAAATAGGTCTTGTTTCTTTAAGTGTAGGAGGGGAGGGTGAGGCCAGTAAATGAAAGGATGGCTTGACTGGAGAGATCATCTGTGAGGAAACTGAGTAAGCAGAATGTTTGTATAATGTTATGGGGGATAGCGGTGAAGAATAAGTCAAGAAAGGAGCCCCTTCCTTTTCTTGGGTTAGGTCTAGTAGGGGTAGAGATCATTTATGTGAGGTTGTATTAGAGAAGGAATACGCATATTTGATTTCCTTTCATTGAAAGAATGTTGAAGTTAAAGTTGTCCAGAAATATTAATATTTTCATTGCATAATAGAAGTATGTTTTGTTTTTGAGTCTTTAAATATGCCAAAGGGATCTGGGAAAGTATGTATGCAGCTGCTACCAAATGTTTTACATGAGAGACTGCAACTACTGAGACAAAGGTTCAAGCTGGGACACTTTCTGAGGGAGAGGGGTATTACTTGCTTTAAGGGAGGTGGTAAATGTTGGGTCTTTTTTTTAAGTATTATGGAGGTACAGCCTGAGGGAGGGTACTGGTAAAGCATAAATGGTCATTGGTTTGGGGATTGGTCTAATGGTTAAGGGGAATCCCTCACAAATACAACTTTTGAAAAGTAAAGGAAATTGTCTAGCCTTAGAATGGCTCAAAGGGGCAGTTAGCCTAGTATTTACTTATAAACCTGTAAGATTCAATAGCCTTTAAATATCAATTAATCCAGTTGTTTGTTGTTGTTGTTGTTGCTGTTCTGGGTATTTTATGTGGGAAAATATGTAAATCATCACTGAGGTATGAGATTGGCACCTAAGATATTCTCAGTCAATATTTAGTTATGATTACAGTGTCTGGCTTGTGGTTACTTATCCACTTTTCATTAATATCCAGTTTGTTTATGATATGTTGGGCACTTAAACAGCAAAACTTCAGGTATTTTTTTTAGTTTTGCTGGGTGTTTATCCAAATATCTGAGCTCTTGTTGTGTTAAAGGGGGAGAGCACCAAGACTATTGCCAAATGGAGACTGTACACTGATGCTGGGTATAAACTGCAGGTAAAGGGATAGGGAGTTGGTCAACAAAGCCAGAGGAATTATTGAAGGGATGGTGTAGAATTTTGATGATAAGGCATTTCTGAGTTGGAGGATGCAAAAGCAGGTGGGAGTCTTGGGTATTGTGGAGGTAATTGGTATAGACTGTTATTTTTTAGTGAATATTGGGGTGTGGTGTACGGTTTTGTTGGAAACAAATGTGTGTATTGGGGTACAGCAGGTGATGAAGGAGTGTAAGCTGTGGAACAGGGATAAACCGATGGCCAGTGTGATAGGTAAAAAGGGTGGGGCACATTTAATGACTACATAATATTAATTAGTAGATGGGGATGGGCATAGAATGATAGGAGGGGCTTGTGATAGAAATCATGAGGGTGGGGGGGTAGCACAAAGGTTATGGTTGACATGCCTGAGTCGGGGGGGGTGGGGGATAGAAGGGAAAAGGAGAATGACCAGAAGTAGATCCTGGGTTAGGTTTAATGTTCCAAGAGATAGCTTTTTTTTAGTCAAGTTATGAAACAATTGAATGAATGTTTGCATAAACACTGTTGGAGAGGGAGGAGGAGTATAGATTAGTATTCTAAGCTAAATAATTTAATTCTTGACTATTTAGCAGTGGAGCAGTTTTAAGTATGTAGGCTATGGTGGTTTGTGGCTTTAAGGGAATTTTGTATGCAGCGTATGGGTTGGAGGGCAGGTTGCTGCTACTTTGAAGTTTATGAGAATACAATTAGCATCTGTAGCCTGTAGGATTGCTGTAAGGGCTAAGAAGTATTGATAAGGGAGTAGTATTGTGATGCATCTTGGGCAAGTAACAATAAATTAAGATAGGCAAATAGAAGATAGAGAGAGACATTTAAGGGAAGTGCAACTCGACGAGGGATTACACTGGGCTGTAGGAAAGGGAGATAGTAGGGGAATAAAGTAAGTGAGTTAAGTACGGTAAATGGAGATAGACGGAGTGGGATAATCAAAGGGTTGGGCAAAGCCTGGCCTTATTACTGGAGGCAACAAATTTCAAAAGGCAAGATCTTCCATTAAAAAATCTATATTGCCCAATATTCAGAGCAATAGCTCACTCATACTCATTTAGTGCCCAGTGTCACTCCCCAATTTGGCACCTCTCAACAATATCAAATAGAGGGGCAAAATAAAAAAAATGGTCTCCTCTCTAAATATTTCCCCTCAGAGGAGGAGCACCATGTCATCTCTGTCATGTTCTCACATTGCATTGATGTGAGGAGCAAAAAAAAACTCCTCTCTCTCTCTCTCTCTCTCTCTCTCTATATATATATATATATAGTCAGGTCTTGGTCTTGGTGCTCACAGTCATGCGTCCGGGACAGCAGCCCCATTCAACCCATCCTAGCTACACTTCTGCCTATACGTAACAGAAATGAGAATTCTGTGCAATTTTGGATATGTTCCATTATGATTCTGTCTATGACTTTATGCATAATGCTGACTAGGCTGAGGTGTCTAAAACTGTTGGCTTGGGATGTGACCACCACCTCCTCACTTGTGAATTGTTATGAGTGCAGCTTGTTGCTACAGCCTAGATATAGCCACATGTTGATTTTTCATTTAATATGATGGTAGGTTTTAAGTTTTTTACATATATTTTATATATATATATATATATATATATATATATATATATATATATATATACATTTTCTATATAGGAATTGACTTATTTTATGTATATGATTTTTTAAAAGTTAAGTAATACCTCTTATTTCCATTATATATGTATATTTATTTGTGTGTGTGTATGTATGTATATCTATATATGTACATACACACACATATGTATATACACACACACACACACACACACACACACACACATACACACACACACACACACACACACACACACACACACACACACACACACACACACACACACATATGGATCTACTTGAAAAGAATGAAAATAAGTTCACCCGAATCTCTCAAGACCAATTATGAGCATTCAAGGTTTGATGACACATGAATATGTCTGTGTTTCTGAGTGTGTGTGTATATACATATACATATATATATATAATATATATACACACACACATAGATGTAGAAATATATATCTGTATATAAATAATTTATTATTTATATATATATTTATAGTAAATCCAAAAGCATTTTGTTTTACTCATATATCGGTGTCTTAGCAGTGACATGTTCATGAATACAGAAGTTAATAATATCAGAGATCTCATTAACAGTATCCTGGGCAAATTTATTTGGGACATTGAAATTCAGAAAAAACAGATAGGACATAAACTGAAATAAATAAAAAGCATTGAGTAGTAATCACAATTATGTAAATCTAGTTTAAGACATTTGTGAATAATATTACTCATGGAAGTTGACAACTAGTGTAAAATATAGCAAAGCCAAGCAGGGGAATACTTTCTTGTAGTCTTGAGTTATATCTGATATTGGTTCCAGTTCATCTAACAACCTCAAACCCAGTACAGTATGCATCTATATGTACATCTTCAGTAATGACCCTTGAGTATCTGCAAATAAGGCTTCATAAATATTATTTATAAAGTTAAGGGAAAGAGTAAATACAAGATTATAGGTTCATAGGTTCATAGGATGATACTAGGCTATTGGCCCAGAGGCCCTTTAAGCCTAGCCAAGAATTTTGCTCATGTTCCCTCAAAGTCAGCACCTGGTTCCCCTGTCCAGTAGGGACACAGGTGGGATCCCAGGGGTATATTTTCTGTTTCCCATCCAGTCGTCCAGGTTCCACTTAAAGAGGGCTAAAGAGATACTCTGCTTGATATGGAGAGGGAGTCTATTCCACAGACAGGGGAGTCTTTGGGACACAAATCTATCCCACCAACAAATTCTGTTAATGTCACAGACCAGGTTAAGGCCTTGTGTGCGGGTTGCATGAGTGGAGTTTGTCTTATGGATATGCAGCAACTCCATCAAGGCTGGGTCTGAAATGGTCTTGTATGCCAGACACAAGTCACCTCTGAGCAGTCTGTATGAGAGAGGGACAGAGCTTTTAGCCTATCTGTATAGGAAAGGTGTTTGAGACCCTGGATTTTCCTGGTCAGGAACTTCTGTGGTCTCTCCAACTGCTGCATGTGCTTGGCAAGGTACATGTCGAAGGGGGCATTGTACTCGACAATGGGTCTAATAAGGGAGGAATACAGGGATGTTATGACCTCCTTGTTCCTGGGTGAAATACCCTTATTTATGAGGTGGGCCATATAGAAAACCTTCCATACAATGGAGGCAACGTGGTGGTCAAAAATCAGGTTGCTATCAACCTGGGTACCCAAGTCCCTCACGACTGATTGCATGCTTAGTACATTGTTATTAATGCGATAATTAGTGAGGATGACATTTTCCCCAAAGGGGATAATGATGCTTTTCTTGGCATTCAGTTTGAGGCCATGCTTCTGGCACCAGTCATTAGCTTGGGTAAGACCCTCTTGGAGGATGTTCACATCACTAGGGGAAATTAATACAGTGCCCAGCTTGCAGTCATCTGCAAACCTGGTCACCCACAGATCACTGGTTTTGGCTTGCACCTCAGAAAAGTACATCCCGAACAGCAGAGGCCCCAAGACCGATCCTTGGGATACACCGCTCATTACAGGTCTATTACTAGACGTGGCTTCCCCTACTTTGACTGAGTGGGTTCTATCAGTGAGCCAGTTAGCTACCCATCTGGTAACATACGGGTTGATGCCTAGCTGGGAGTGTTTATCTATTATGCCCGAGTGGAGAATAGTATCAAAGGCTTTGGCTAGGTCAAGGTAGTAATTAAGTACATAAAATAGCATTAATATAAATACTAGGTCAATACTAGGTCAAGGTAGTAATTAAGTACATAAAACAGCATTAATATAAATACTAAAGCAGTTTATATTTGAAAAATAAATACAAGATAAAGTACATAAAACAGTATTAATATAAATATTATAGCAATTTGTGTTGTTCCTGTTTAGAAGAAATCTAAACAGAAACACTACATCTGGGGATCATAAACATATAGCAAAAAGTGCAGTGTTAATTAGCACATGTAGCTGCAATTGGCAGGGAGTGGGTAAATCTAAAGCAATACCAATATGTGCCTTTTTGGTGAAATACTTGACTATTAGTTCTGCACACACACACACACACACACACACACACACACACACACACACACACACACACACACACACTCACACGCACACGCACACACACACACACACACACACACACATACTTTTATGAACCAGATCACCTTGTTAAATATTGTGTCCAAAAGGATAGGGCTGAACCCAGCGGACATATTTATGCTACACGATGCTGTGTAGCGTAAACCCAGTATGAAAAGTCACCCCTTTTAGCTAATAAACTGAATATTTCCATTAACAAAGCTGTCTGTGACTAGGATACCCAGTAGCTGCTAAGATAAGAAATGACAATAAGCATATCCAAGGCCAGTTGTTTCTTTCTATTCTTTCTTCTTCTTCTTCTTTCGGCTTTTTCCTGGTTAGGGGTCGCCACAGCGGATCACCGGGCCAATTTAGAGTGTCCAACCTGCAGCATGTCTTTGATCGAACCGGAGAACCTCTTGCTGTGAGGCGGCAATGCTAACCACTGCACCACCGTGTCCACCCTTCTTTCTATTCTTTCTAAATAAGTTTATTTTTATTGTTCATTATTTTAAATTCACACTGATAAGCGTATACAGCTTTAATATGAAAGATGATGATATTATCTTTTAAAATTTTAAGGCATGTATGAACCAAAAAGATTTTTTGGTGTATTAAATATCTCAAGTCTTTGCATCCATGCAAAATAACATGCATAAAAAAAGACAAATGAAAAATGTTAAAGGAATAGAATTAAACATTAATGTGCAAATCATAAGAAATATAGCTTGAATCATTAGAAATCATAGTGACGTACAGAAGAAATTCAAATATTCCTTCTTAGGGTCTGACTGAAAGCACATGTTTCATACACTCAGTAATGTATTAGTCTATTCCACCTCAGAGTCAAAATGGTGTAATAAATTATCCCAAAAATAAATGGCAGAAATCTCCAAAGCATCACAACAACGTTGCATGCTATAGCAGACATTACACCATCTCTGCCTTTGTCTGGAAGCTGTGGATGGGCTGGATCATCATCCTTGGCTCTAAAACATATGTAGAGTCACCTGTAACATACAAAACCAAACACCATTATGAATGGTCTGTCGTCTATGCTCATGAAACTGGACCTTCATGGCCTCTAGGGTTGACAGTGAGTGTACCTACCATTTAGATGACCCTGTGAAAAGTCCTTCTGCACAAATCTTTGATATAGGATGGATGTGTTCCAGATGTAGGAATCATGGTTACTGTCCGGATGGTACACAGACACAGTGTATAGAACACCCTGTGCATTGTGCACCACCTGGCAGTTGATGAAATGGAAGTCCTTCTGGCTGATATACAGGATGCCATCTGGAGCAAATGGGGGCCTTAATAAGAATGTGGGTGAAATCAATGGCACCTAACACAACAGGAAAATGAGCTGTGTTGTAGAATGCATACATAGTCAGCATTATCTCCTCTGTTCTACGTGGAGACCAATATGCACTTTCATGTGCTGCATCATATCGAGGAACTGATATAGGACCTGTGATGCAGAGTTCTGTGAAACTGTAAGTCTGTACCCAGTCAGATGCTGAAAGATCTCTATAACAAGAATGGCTAATGTTATGCACACCTTCAAGTACATTGATATTGGCAGTTTATGCATCTCTCTTTACCCCATGAGAGAAAAACACATCTACTAGTTCTCATATAATCTGGGACAATAGCAGTTAACTATATGCTGGCCTTGATCTGGAGGTGATGGTGTGTCAGCTATTCATGGACTCTTCTCTGACACATAGGGAGGCAATGTGCAACATCATAGGCATTGGCTTCCAAGGCAGACAGTAAGACATGTTGACTTACTTTTAGTTCAAGTGATAAACCTGTTAACAGAGAAATTATAAAGTAAATAATCACTGTGGTTCGTTACACAAATTTTATACATTTCAGAATCATACCACAAAGTCTGATTTCATCATTTGAATACACAACAGCTCTCATTAGCATGTTGACACTCATTTGCTTGTCATTATGTGCCCCTTAGCATACTGTACATACTACGCTATTTTTCCCTGATAGAATAGTCATGCTATATGTGTCACTGAATTGCCTTCTCCCTGCACATTGCACTATTTTGCCTTAAGCAGTACATTGTTTGTTTCCAACATTGTTTCACAGGACAGGGAAAGATTCCTCTTCCATGAGTTCTGCTAAGAGACTGCAAATGTATCTGTCCCATACTTGTTTGTTTGACATTAGTTTCTGTTGTCACTGCAGTATGCCATAAGAAAAGTAAACAAAATAACTCATTTCCAAATATACAGCATGGTAGACTTCATTGCTAGCTACATATGCAGCACTTAGATATAACTTTATGCATATAAGATATGCAGTGATTTGGGATTTTAAGGTGGCTATAGAAAACCCTCATCTCTGAAGACTGGTTTTCAATAAAAGGGTGCCATCACCTTAGTAAACCACATTAAATTATCACAGATAATAGTTCCGAAGCTAACAGCCTGTACATATCTTGTAAACAGCTGATGACAAATCATTAATTATTATGAGTGCTACACTGACCTTAACAGATGCTGTTTATAGAATTACGCTAGATGATACTATCCAGTTATTCCAGCACTTGCTCTTGTCAGTTCCTTTAACGTTGAATTCTTGGAAACCGTCTTCCTTCTAGGTTGTGTACACTTTGGCATATATGGCTCATCAGATTTCCAGTTTTCTGCTATGAAACTCTCATAATCAGTCGGTGTGGAAGCAGTACGCTAATAAAGATGATTTACACTGCTGTATGTTTACTAATGCTAACTAGCACTGTCATACAGGTGCCAAGTGTTGACGACTTTTTATTAATTACTGCATAGATTGCTGGGAGGTGTTATTGATGTTCAGCATTACAAAATGCTCAAATTCAAGTGTTTACTTTACAAGCACAGAAATGAAATATTAAGTGCTGGGAGCATGCTAAATATAACAATAGCTCTTTTAATAATTTATAATCAGCTAAGTGTGGAGAACAGCTCTTTATAAAACCAGAAGTGAAAGCAGGCAACAAGCTTTGTAATTATGCTGTTTTACAAATGCCAAGTAAGGAGTCAGTGTGACACCATCCCTAGATACTTATCTGGCAATGCACTGTTTCACATATTAGGATTGTAACTAGGGTTGTGAGAGAAATAACACACAAATTAACTATAAATTAATTTTACAAAATAAACAGGATGGAGTTTTGTATGCTGCTTTCTATAAATCATAGACTCCAGCCTTATAATCAGCTGTCTGTGTGTCACAGATGGAATTAGTCCTGACTGCGATCCAGATAACGCAGGCTCAGTAGTGACCCTGAGAGTGGAGAGTGAAGCATTCATTGCCAGCTGCTGCAACTGTAGGGTGGCAAGAAGATCGAACGAAAAGTTAATCCACCTGCCAGAAATGAGGGTAAGGGATCTTGTGTATAGTCCTTTACAAGCAGCATGCCTAATTGGAATTAGCACATGTGTAAGTGTATGTGTATCATAGAGCCAGAACTGTAAGGTGCATGTCAGTTACTGAAAGGGTTATGGGATATAGGGTTTAAATAAGAAAAACCCTGATGGCTGCCTGGATGATGTTGTCCTATGACCAACACATGTCCACGAGGAATGAATGGAATGGTCAAGTCGTAGAGCTGATGGTCAGCAGAAAATGTAGGGAAAACTGATTGAAATAATTATCAGAGTTGGAGACAGGACTTTTCCTAAGCCATTCTCCACAAGGGTGGAGAAAAAAAACTGATATTAAATTAGGGCATTTTTCGCAGATGGAAGGAACACTTTGAGAAACTTTTGAATTAGTGGACATGCCCTGTTCTGTGAAGGCCGTGCCAGAAGCAGATGTTGTAATCAATTTCCATGAATGAGGCCAGTCCAAAGATTAAACGTTTCTACAGTGGCTAGGTTGTAAGAGTGGATGCAATCCTACCAGTAATATCTAAGACAGTGTTTGAGTGGTATAATTAACATATCTTTCCAATGAAAGGCTGGGAAAGTACCTCTGGAATGGCAGGCCGTGGCAGTGATCATTATTTTCAGAAAAAGGATAGGATGGTGTGTTCCAGTTACATGGGGATCACACTCTTCAGCATCTCTAGAAAAGCATTTCCAAGGTGTTGGAAAGGAGCTTTAATTATCTGAAAGAGCAGTGTAGATTCCATGCCCACTTTGGAAGAGTAGATCAATTTTTCTTTGCTTTTGCAGACATACTGGAGAGGTGATGGGAGTTCAATTTCAAAATCAATTTATTTAGGTGTTTGTCCACAGCAACACCATGTAAAATATAGTCAACATGAGTAACAAACCATAAAACAATACAATAACATAAAGAATTCAAAGACAGGCTAAAATAATCATCCTGCTCCTTCATATGCAATACCGAAGAGGTGTGTATTAAGTGAGTTTGCCAAATGACTAGATGTGTTTTGTGGATGTGCTGAGGGTATATGACCATGTACTTCAGAATGTATTGTGGGAAGTATTACAACAGTCTCTGAGCTGTTACTATATGCTGCTATGTCATTTTATCCCAGTATTTTAGAACTAAGAGTTGTGTCCACCTTATCAATAATCAGAACTAATCCAGAGGGATCAAGTGAAGTCTGGTATCCCACCTGTGACCCAGAAGGTGATAGGACTAACTAGAAACAGAGTACCAAGGATTAGTCCAGATAAAATCCCTTTAGCTAGCAAATGTATGAGACTCTGTCTCTGACACTGTCCTTGTGGAAGGAATAAAGATACCTTGTTGAAGTTTCAAGTAGTTTATTCAGTTAATTAGGTATCTGCCTATGTCAGTAGTGCACTCCTATCTTCAATGATCAGCAACCTCACTTACTAATTTAGGCCATCCCTTTTCTATTATTTTTCTCAAATTATGGTACATCCTACCTATGAAAGTACCCAACACCCCAGTGGATGATTTCTATTCAAAATCTTCTCTTGTACCTTCATAAAAAATTATCCAGCTTCTAACAGCCAAACACCACTGAGATGATGTGATTATAAAGTGGGCTTATAAACTTTTAGAAGTAACAATCTCTAAATCACCAAACCAAGTAACAATGTCTGTATTGCCATAAATAATGCAAATTATGTATCATCCATATAACTCAGTGGATTAGAAGGAGATATTAATGCCAACTATATTAGCAAGATTAGTTCATACTAGTAGGAAGCATTCCTAAGGCACTGTAATCACATCCTGTGATCATAGGAAATAAGGCAACAAGATAATTTACACTTTACCAGTATCAACCCTCATGCTTTACCCCCCTCTCAAGAAAGGCAAGTCAGGTCAGTCACGGAGTAAGTTTATGGGTATACATCATCTAAGTTTAACTTGCAAGGGCAGTCTGTTCTAGAGGTCAGAAGAGGTGCTCTGAGTAATAAATGTGTCTCTCCAGCACATTTTATTTATGTGTCACTCTATAAAAAACACAGACAATTGTCTAGTACACAATGGTTAGACACTTTCGTCCCTGAAATGTTGGGACTTCATTATAACTTTCTTATGGTTAACCATTGTGTACTAGATGACTTTCTGTGGTTTTTATTGAGTGGAGTACTTTTTTTACATTAAATGGATTTTGTATACTCCTGGTCCCTGCTGTTTCATTTTGGAATTGTTTTTCAACCATTAGAAGAAGATACTATTGGGTATTACTTAATATCGCTTGGTGACCTAAAGCATTTTGTGTAGAAAAGAAGTCTACTGCAGTGTTCATTAACTATTTAGGTGGTTTGGAAAGAGTCCAGTGCTACGTAAGCCTGTATTTTTCTTGGTTACTTTTGGCTGGATGGTCACATGCTGTTTGACTGAATAAACTGTGTTTTCAAAACTAGATCCTTGACTTCCTAAATTATTGTTGCAAAGAAAAGAGTGAGAGGGCAGAAAAGAAATATAAAAAGGAATAAAAATGTAAAACTTTTTGAACACGGCATTTCCCTTTAGATTCATAATAGTTTACTTATTACTATATACTTAACTCCCTGTAGTGGAAAAACTGCAATATTACAGTAACAGGGAGACTATACTTGTAAACTGAAAATAGAAAAGTATTACTTTTACCTGATTTCATTTAAAAGATGTTTCAGAAATAGCCTATTTTAAGACAAATAAAATATAAATAACTAACAGGTAGTTTTATTTCTCTCTGAGCTTTTTTTTTTTTTTGTTCTCTTTAATTGTCCAATCATTCCTTGTAGCCTGTCTTTTTTAAAGATAACACTCAGGTCCATATCATCAAAGAATTAAGTAAATTATTTTTCTTGAAGAAAAAAACACTCAGTTGCCTTGAAACAGTGATATAAAAGCAAAAACAAAGCAGTAAGTCCACTATGTTGGAAAAAGGGGACACAATATGGACATTCAAAAAGGTTTATCACCACAAACTCACAAACTTTAGCGCTTTCGACCAATAACAAAGGTCTTCATCAGAACAACTGCTACAAAAAAATAATGCCAATATATAGCAAAATGTCCCATACAATTATCCAATAAAGAAATAGTTAATTTAGCTAACCACCGTTTTGAAAAATCATAAAAAAATTAAAGCAACATACCCTTATAAAAAACACATTGAACAATTATATGCAAACATAAATAAAAAATATTTATTAATTTGCATTTATCTTGATGAAACCTCCTATTTATTACTACCTTGTAATTCACATTGTTATTTAACCCAGGGGTGTTGTAGGCATTGAACAATATCTGCCACTTAAATTCTTTAAAATTCAACTCACCCTCCCTATCCCCATTAAAACCACTTGGAACAAAATCAATTACTGTAAAACAAAACTCCTTGTAATTTTTATTTATTATTTTATTATTTATTCAACATTTGTTTACCGGGAAAGTCTGACTTGGAATGAAGCCAATTTTCAGCAGAGGCCAGGGGACAAATGCTCCAGATGCATGTCTTTGTAACGTGAGAGGAAACCAGAGTACCAGGAGAAAACCAATACATGCCAAGGCATGTTTCGCTATAGCATTATCCATTACCAAGGGTATATTACAAGGGGAAACTGTTCACAGCAGTTACACTGTTAATAATCGGAGATCACAGGATTGGTCTATTTCTATGCCCTTGTTTTTTACAGTAGACAGTGGTGAGATAAAAAGCATTATTAGAAATAAATGGAGAATTTTAGAGTCGGACAGTGATTTATGGTTAGTTTTGGGACCTTCTCTATTGTTTATTAATAACAGAGGAAGGAATTTTAAAGAATTATTAGAGAGGGATCATATTAGATTAAAAGCCCACATTTCTGCTTGTTTCCCATCTTTCCTGTAACTAGTCTAGTCCAGATACAGGTTTGCTATATCCAGGACTGTTTGTAAGCTTCTGAGCCCCCCAAGCCTTTCTGTGTTAGAGGGAAGCCTTCTAGCTTATCAGTGGGAGTGGTAAGCACTAGGTAGCCTATCTACCACAAGAGTGGTTTCTGGCCCAGAAATTGTAGTTTATTGGCCATTTGGACAGTTTTTCCATCTCTTTCAACCTTCTGGTTTAAAAGCCCGCATTTGCGCTTGTTTCCCACCTTTCCTGTAACTAGTCTAGTCCAGATACAGATTTGCTGTATCCAGGACTGCTTGTAAGCTTCTGAGCCCCCCTGCCAAGCCTTTCTGTGTTGGAGGGAAGCCTTCTAGCTTATCAGTGGGAGTGGTAAGCACTAGGTAGCCTATATACCACAAGAGTGGTTTCTGGCCCAGAAATTGTAGTTTATTGGCCGTTTGAGCAGTTTTTCCATCTCTTTCAACTTTCTGGTTTAAAAGCCCATGTTTGCTCTTCTTTCCCACCTTTCCTGTAACTAGTCAAGTTCAGATACAGATTTGCTGTATCCAGGACTGTTTGTAAGCTTCTGAGCCCCCCAAACCTTTCTGTGTTGGAGGGAAGCATTCTAGCTTATTAGTGGGACTGATATGCACTAGGTAGCCTATCTACCACAAGATCCAGGTACAGATTCTTCGTTTCAGCACTTGAATTTGCTTATTCATACTCAGCACTTGTTCAGGACTTGTTGTTAGCACTAAATAAGCTGCAAATTACTACAGCACTCAACCTTCCTCTTTACCTAGAGGAAAACAGCTCTTGTACTTACTTTCCTCACTTGTTTAGAGAAAAACAGCTCATATACTCACTTTCCTCACTTGTCTAGAGGAAAGTACTTTTTATATTCAGGCATGTCCAAGGGTCAGCTCCCAGTGTTCTCTCCTGTCTATCTGATGAATCTAGGCATCTTGGAGCAATGTAGCAATTGTCTCATGTACACAGATAACCCTCTCCTCCTACCACCTAACACCGCAACCTGTGAGAGATGCACTTATCTAGCCAAACTGGAGGTAAAGCTCTCTCCAACCAAGACTGAACTTGACAGTCAAGAGGAGAAGGTTAACACTTGCACCACACCACACTCATCACATAGTCCCACTAAACCTACAGCACCAAAATCCACACATAGAAACACAAAAACATTCACGGAGGCTCTCAATAATAATCTGCTCAAGCAACAGAGACCTCCAAAGCAGAAACGCAAGCAACCTCCACCTCCCAACACAACCCAAATGACACATAGCCCACAGACTCAGTGTGCCACTCAACCACAGCCCATAAGGCAAACAATGTACCCAACACACTAGTCATAGGTGACTCTTTAGTCAGGCACACTGATGTCCCACTCACCAGGCTAAACAAGGAGAAGATTACTGTCAGCTGCCTGTCTGGTGCCAGGATCCACCACATAACCCACACACTCAGGTCACTCCACAAGTACAAATATGACTCTGTCATTGTCCATGTTGGTGTGAATGAGACGTACCTCCCTGGACTACATGAAAAGAGACATGGATGACCTCTCTGATCTTGTAGCCCAGGCAGGTATGACCCTAGCCCTGAGTAGCATCCTGCCATCACCCAAAATGATACCACAGTACAAGGACAAAATGATTGACTTCAACAATTGGCTAAGTTTCTGGTGTCATTCTAAGGGAATCCAGTATCTGTCTGCCTGGGATTACATGGTCGACAGACCATGATGCTTTACCAGAGATGGCCTGCACCTGTCACCCCTGGGATTCTGGATGCTGGCTAAGGCTCTTGCTGCCCCTATTGTGCCTTTTTTAGGCAAGGTTCAAATGACAAATACACCACATTAACAGGAACAGGCAAGCAAAAACGGAGGGTAACTCAATGCTAAAAGTCTAAATCTCAAAATGCACTCCCTCGAGGCACTTCTTAAAATGGAGAACATCGATATCTGTGCAGTGACTGAGACCTGGTTCAAGGCTCCAGAGAGCACCCCTGCATTACCAGGCTATAACTCATACCACACTTTTAGGCCATCTAATCTGGACCGGAACGCCAAAGGCAGAGGTCTGTCCATATTTATTAAGTATATCCACACCTCCAGGCTAGTTGCTCAGCATAATGCATCTGAGGTTATCCAAGTGCAACTAACTCTGGGCAAAACTGCAATCCAAATTGTAGCTTGCTACATATCCCCCACCATGCCCCAGGATTCCCACTCCTCTTTTCTTGATATACTGGAAAATATTAGGGTTCAACCAAACACTCTAATAATGGGCAATTTCAACTAACCTGCCATTAACTGGGAAAACTACTCATGTACCAAATCCTTCACTCAACGCTTTCTGGAATTCATAAATTCCAGTGCTCTGGATCAACTTATCCACACCCCCACCAGGGGCAACAATATCCTAGATCTAGTCATTACCAACATGAGCGACTGGTGCTCCACACCTGAAGTCAACTCCTCGTTGGTCAGATCCAACCATAAGCTAATAACCCTAGATATCCACATCCCACCCCCACCCCCCATTAAGGAAATCAAGGTAAAAAATTTCTCCAAAGTCAACTTCATGCTTCTTAAGACATAAGTAGTGAACTTCATGACACCCATGCAGATGGATAATACAGTTACAACTGCTGAATCCTACACTGATGCACTCTATAGGTTCATAGGTTCATACTAGGCTATCTGCCCTAAGGCATTTATAAGCCTAGCCAGAATGTGTTTGGCTTTCGCCACTCATTTTAAATTTATTTTGCTATGCCCTTTTTTGAGGTTAGTATACCGTACCTCTGTCTAATAGTGACACAGAAGTGATACCCGGGGTAAACATACGATCTCCCATCCACTCATCAAAATTCCTCTTGAAGAGAGTCAATGAGGGACTCTGCCTAACCTGGACTGGGATTTTATTCCAGAGTGAAGGGAGCCTCTGGGTTATGAATCTGTCCCTCCAGCATGTCCTATTTATTTCAGTGCTGAGGTTCAAGTCTCTCGAGCGCGTAGCTCGATGGGATTTGGATTTTCTGAGGTGCAGCATGTCCATTAATTCCGGGTTGGACATGGCTTTATAGGTCAGGCACAGATCGCCTCTGAACAGATGGTATGCTACTGAGTAGAGCTGGAGTTTCTTTAACCAGGCAGCATATGGCATCTGTTTGAGCCCTTTGATCCTCTTGGTGAGGTACTTTTGGGGTCTTTCCAGTTGCTGCAGGTGTCTGGTAAGGTACATCCCAAAAGGGGCATTGTACTCAATTATGGGCCTGATGAGGGATGAGTAAAGAGGCACGATGACTTCCCCTGATCTAGATGTGAATCCCTTCATGATTAGGTGGGCTATATAAAATGTTTTTCTAACCACTTTGGTCATGTGGTTGTCAAATGAGAGATTGCTATCAACTTGGGTCCCCAGGTCCCTAATTACTTCTTCTGTACTTAATGGATTACCACCTATGTGGTAATTTGTGGGCACTTTGTTTTTGCCAAAGGGGATGACTATACACTTTTTGGCATTTAGCTTGAGGCCATGGCTCTGGCACCAGTTGTCTGTTTCTATGAGGCCCTTTTGGAGGATGCTTGTGTCAGCTGGAAAGTCGATTATGGTGCCCAGTTTGCAGTCATCTGCGAACTTGGTCAGCCACAGTCCTTCCATGTTGGCCTGTACCTCCGAGAAATATATACCGAACAAGAGAGGTCCCAGGACTGAGCCTTGTGGGACACCACTTGTAACTGGTTTGGAGTCTGACATGGCTCCAGCAATTCTAACCATGTGGGTTCTGTCCTTGAGCCAGTTTGCAATCCATCTAGTGACATAGAAGTTTATATTTAAGCTGGTGAACTTATCTATAATGCCCGAGTGGGGTATTGTATCGAAGGCTTTTGTGAGGTCCAGGTAGGCTGTGTGGACCACCTTCCCCTCGTCAATGGCCTTGATGACGGTTTCAAAGAAATCAACCAGATTTAAGAGGCAGGATCTGCCTTTAACAAAGCCAAACTGGGTAGGATCCAGTGTCTGTAGGTCCCCAATATCTTTATTTATGAGGTCCATGATGATCCTTTCCATAGCTTTGCAGACCAAGCTAGTCAGGCTTATGGGGCGATAGTTTCCAGGATCCGTTGAGGCACCACCTTTATGGAGAGGGACCACTGTTGCTGTACGCCACTCTTTGGGCACATATCCTCTAGTAAGGCTGAGATTGAATAGTAGTTTTATGTTTGGGTTTAGCTCTTCTTGGAGTTCATGTAGGATGCAGCCCGGGACACCGTCTGGTCCCATTGATGCTGTGTTTTTTGCTTTGGAGAGGGCGGCTCTTACCTGAGCATCTGAGATGTCAGGGGCAGCACTCTGCTGGGATAGATATTTGCCCTTTGGTGGGGGGGATAAGTTTGCGCTGAACCTGTCAGCTAGGATGTTGGCAATGTCTGTGGGTTCAGTGTATTTTTTGTCATTTTGGACTAATTCTGAGCATATCTGGGAATTACCACCCAGGTTCCTAACATAACTAAAGAAAGCCTTGTGATTATCCTTAGTGTCCTGTGCAATTTTTCTCTCAAAGCTGGCCTTAGACAATTTTATGAGTGCCCGTAGTTTTTTGCTAATACTGATCAGTGATGCCTTCCCTTTTTGGGATTTTGCTCTATCATTTAGTAGCTTCCTCCTTCTATTGTATAGTTTGTTTATGGCTGGGGTCCACCAGACAGGACGTCTGCCTTTGGAGGATTGGGTCTTGGTTTTATTTGGGATCGCATGATCCATGCATTCCTGAAGGTGTTCATAGAATGCATTTATAAAGGATTCTGCGGTCTGGGCCGTATTTTCCACAGGCCTGGGAGTTTTGAAGGATTCCACCTCGGTTTTGAGGAGTGTGAAATTTGCTTTAGAGTAGTTTTTCACTGTGGTTTTCTGGGCAGGGGGTGGGGTAGGGATGTGAATATCCAGTGAGATTAGTTTATGGTCTGATCTCACCAGTGAGGGATACACTTCTGGTCTGGAGCATAGAGTCCCCATGTTGGTGATGATCAGGTCCAGTATGTTTTCCCCTCTTGTGGGAGTGGTAACAAGTTGTTCCATAGCATTTGAGTTTATAAATTCTAGGAACCTTTGGGCTAGGGTGTTGGAGCTAGAGTAATGCTTCCAGTCTATGTTTGGGTAGTTGAAGTCGCCCAATATAATGGTGTTTGGAGAGACCTTCATATTTTCCAGTGTTCTCAGAAAGGCCGAGTGGGGTTCCTGGGTTTGGGAGGGTGGTCTGTAGCAGGCTATAAACTGGAAGGCAGTTTTACCCACTGTTAGTTGACATGGATAGTCTCTGTTGCTTCGTGCTTTGCCACCAACCTGGAGGTGTGGGTATCTTTGATGAATATCGATACTCCCCCTCCTTTTGTGGTTCGGTCCAAGTTTTGTGGCTGAAAAGCATGGTATGAGGAATAACCTGGTAGTGCTGGGGTGCTCTTGGGAGCCCTGAACCAGGTTTCTGTTACTGCACAGATATCAATGTTCTCCATGCTAAGGAGAGTTTCGAGTGCGTGCATCTTGAGGTTTAGATTTCTGGCATTGAGTAGCATTACTCTTAGTTTCTTATCCCTTGTGATACCTATGGAGGTGGGTTTGTCTTTTGAGCCTTGCCTAAAAAAGGCACTATGGGGGTAGCAAGAGCCTTTGCCAATATCCGAAAGCCCAGGGGTGACAGGTGCAAGCCATCCCTAGCGAAGCATCGTGGCTTGTCGAGTATATCATCCCAAGCTGACAAGCATTGAATCCCCTTTGAATGACACCAGTACTTAAGCCAATTGTTGAAATTGATCATCTTGTCTTCATATTGTGGCATCATTCTTGGTGAGGGTAAGATGCTACTCAAGGTCAGGGTCATACCGGCCTGGGCTACATGCTCAGAGAGCTCCTTTATGTCTCTTTTCATGTAGTCCAGGGAGGTACATCTCAGGTCATTCACACCAGCATGGACAATGACTGAGTCATATTTGTACTTGCCTTGGAGTGACCTGAGTGCTTGTGTTATGTGGCAGATCCTAGCACCTGACAGGCTGCTCACCGTGACCCTCTCCTTGTTCAGCCTGGTGAGTGGGACGTCAGTGTGCCTGACGATAGAGTCACCTATTACAAGTGTATCAGGTGTGTTGTTTAGTCTTAAGGGCTGTGACTGTTCGGCACACTGGCTTTGTGAGATATGTGTTGCACGTGTTTTGTTTTGGGGTAGCGGTTGCTTGGGTGTCTGCTTTGGAGGTCTGTGCTGCTTAGGCAGATCTTTATTTAGAGCCTCCGAGTATGTTTTTGTGTGATTATGTGTTTGGTTTGCTGTCATGGTAGGTCTATGTGAGACTGGAATTGTAGTGAGTGTGGTTTCCTTCTCCTCCTGACTGGTTATGCCAGTACTGAGTTGAGAGAGCTTAGCCTCCAGTTTGGCTATATGGTTGCATCTCTCACATGTGCTGGAATTTGTTGGGAGGAGGAGAGGGTTGTCTGTGTACATGAGGCAGTTGTAACATTGCCTCAAGATTCCCAGATTCACCAGCTGGACCGGAGAGGAGATTGACAACTGACCTTTGGACATGCTAGAATAATATTGGGAATTCCTTAATAATTGAAAACAAGGGCCAGTGGGGAGTGAGGGTGTAGTGCTTTTAATTTTTAGTGCTGACATATAATTGCTTTAGCGAGCAAGTGCCAGGTAACTTAAGTGCAATGTGTTACAGGTAACTTAAATGCAAAAATGACAAACAGTAACTTTCTTTCAAGTGAAACAAGGAAATAAGTACAGTAAGCAATGCAGATATCACTAGTGATCCACAGAAGCTGAGAAGCCGTATTAGGTGGAATTAGCGTTCCAGGAAATAACAAGCAAACAAACAACAAGCATATAAACAAAGCTAGATTCAGCAGGCCTGAATCTAGTCTATGCTACAGCAAACAAGGTGTACCAATTTCAGTAAGATACAGTTAAAATCTTTAGGCACTATAAACCTTTAACCAGAAATTCCCAGCTCAGAAGGGCAGAGTCCAGCCTCTTCTCCCACAAGAATGCAGACCACGAACCTTCTTAATGTAAAATAACTGGCCTGAAGCCCAAGTGCTTAAACCAGAACTAATACACTTTAAGAATAACAGACACTGGGCTCTCAGTCAGCAGTTCCCAACTTAGAAGGATGAAAGCTACCTGTCCTGTCACCACAGTGCATGCCACAAACCTTCCTAATGTAAAACAACTGGTCTGAAGCCCAAGTGCTTAATCCAAAAGACTTAGAATGATAGCTACACTTTAATCAAGTTACTACCAAGCAGTAATAAATACAATTGAATACTTTTGAGAATGCCTGGATTAGTGCTCAAGTTTCACAAACAAAGCTAGATCGAGCAGGCCCGAATCCAGTCTATGCCACAGCAAACAAGGCGCACCAACTTCAGTAAGAAGCAGTTGAGATATGCATGCACTATAAGTCTTTAACCAGAAATTCCCAGCTCAGAAGGGCAGAGTCCAGCCTCTCCTCCCACAAGAGTGCAGACCACGAACCCTCTTAATGTAAAATAATTGGCCTGAAAGCCCAAGTGCTTAAACCAGAATTAATACACTTTTAGAATAACAGACACTGAGCCCTCAATCAGCAGTTCCCAACCTAGAAGGATGTAAGCTACCTGTTCTGCCACTACAGTGCAGACCACAAACCCTCTCAGTGCAAAACAACTGGTCTGAAGCCCAAGTGTTTAAACCAAAAGACTTAGAATGAGTTACACCAAGCAGTAATAAATACAATTGAGTACTTTTAAGATGATGCAAAAGTAAAATAAAGTAGGTAGAAACACAAGTACAGTAAAAGCAGATGATTTATTTATTTATTTTTTTCTGAACAAGTGCTGAGATCAAAGAAACAGATTTGAGTGCTGAAACTAGATAACTGGCTAGTTATAAGAAAAAAAACTAAGCTAGAAGGCTTCCCTCCAACACAGAAGGGCTTGGGGGCTCAGAAGCCTACAAATAGTCTATACCACTCAACAGGAAAGGTAGGAAACAAGCTTATTTTTTTTTATTCTGTTTCCCAGATGCTCTCTTTGTACACAGTAGGAGTGCCTGAAATCAGAATATGATCTCACTGCACTCAGTTGAGTGAGCAAATGAGATGGGCCCAGAAGGAGTATCCAAACACAAATTTACAAGGGGGGGGCAGTTTCAAGGCCACTAAGATTAACACCAAAACAAAAACATGGAGGGTGGGTGGAACTAACTGAAGAGCAGAGTCAAAACTTCCAGTTCAGTTAATATTCCTGCAACACACAGTTAAAATCAATTTAAATACTGTATTTTTTTGGGAAAAAAAAGTGCAGATAAAGGTACTTAAATTCTCTTACAATACAGCAAGTTCTTAGCCGGCCAAAGCTGAGGTTTTAAACAGAAAATATTTCACACTGTACCACTTAAAATAGGCAAGGAGGAAATCAAAGAATGAGCTACCCCCACTACACCTGTAATTACTAGCAAAAAATTCAAAAAAACAGCAACTGACTAACTTCCAGTACACTTAGTATTCCTGCAACACACAGTTAAAATCAATTTAAATACTGTATTTTTTTGAAAAAAAAGTGCAGATAAAGGTACTTAAATTCTCTTATACATCCAGTTGAATACAGCAAGTTCTTAGCCCACCAAAACTGAGGTTTTAAAACAGAAAATATTTCACACTGTACCACTTAAATAGGCAAGGACAGGAAATCAAAGAATGTGGCTACCCCCACACCTGTAATTACTAGCAAATAACAAAAGTCAGCAAACACTGACTAACTTCCAGTTCACTTAATATTCCTGCAACACACAGTTAAAATCAATTTAAATACTGTATTTTTTTGAAAAAAAAAGTGCAGATAAAGGTACTTAAATTCTCTTTAAAAACTTACACGAGTGCACGGATCGTGTAATCCCAAACAGAACCAAGACGCTATTCTCCAAAGAAAGGAAGACAATCTGGTGGTCCCCTGCCATAAACAAACTCTACAACAGAAGGATGAAACTGTTGCAAAAGAGAGTAAAATCCCATGAGTGGAGGAGTTCCCTGGTCAGCCTCAGTAAGAAGCTGAGATCCCTTATAAGATCCTCCAAAGCTAGCTACGAAAAAAAATCACCACTGATTCTAGGGACAATCACAAAGCATTCTATAGCTATGTCAAGAATCTCAATGGCAACACCCAGATCTGCTCTGAGTTATAGCACAACGGCATGAAAATTACAGAACCAGTTGATATTGCCAACGTCCTGGCAGATACGTTCAGTGCTAACATTACCCCCCTCTCACCCCCTAAAGGGCCCATAACTATACAGGAAGAATACAGTGTCCCTGTAATCACAACTAAGCAGGTAAAAGTTCCACTCTCTAAAGCCAAAAACACAGCATCCATGGGACTGGACAACATCCCAGGCTGCGTTTTACACAAACTTCAGAACAAACTGGCTCACCACCTAAGCACCATGTTCAATCATAGTCTCACATCAGGCTTTGTGCCCACTGAATGGTGCACAGCAACAGTTATCCCACTCCACAAAGGGGGAGCCACCACTGGTCTTGGGAACTATCGCCCTATTAGCCTGATGAGCCTGGTCTGTAAGGCCATGGAACGTATCATCATGGAACTCATAAACAAAGACATTGGTAACCTCCAAACTCTGGACCCCACCCAGTTCGGGTTTGTGAAAGGCAGATCATGACTCCTGAACCTGATCAATTTCTTTGAGGCAGTCATCAAAGCTGTAGACGAGGGTAAGGCGGTTCACACAGCCTATCTTGACCTCACCAAGGCTTTCGACACCATCCCCCAATCTGGAATTATAACTAAACTCACTAAACTAGGTATAAATCCCTATGTCACAAGATGGGTTGCCAATTGGCTCACTGACAGAACCCACACTGTAAAAGTTGCAGACTCCAAATCTGACTTCAAACCAGTGATAAGTGCAGTACCACAGGGTTCAGTCCTGGGACCTCTCCTGTTTGGTATCTACTTCTCTGAAGTACAGGCTAACACAGAAGGCCTTTGGCTAACAAAGTTCACAGATGACTGCAAACTAGGAGCCATAGTTGAGTCCCCAAATGATGTGGACTTCCTACAGAAGGGCCTCACTGAGACAGATGCCTGGTGTCAGAGCCATGGCCTCAAGCTCAATGCCAAAAAGTACATTGTCATCCCCTTTGGTAAAAACTCTGTATCCATGAACTACCACATAGGCGGCAGTCTACTTAGCACCGAATGTGTGATAAGAAACCTGGGGACCCAGGTGGAGAGTAGTCTCTCCTCTGATAATCACATCACCACAGTAGTCAGGAAATCCTTCTACATGGCACACCTCATCACAAAAGGGTTCTCATCTAGGAAAAAAAGGTCATTGTTCCCCTCTACTCAACACTCATTAGACCCATTATAGAGTACAATTCCCATTTTGGAATGCACCTCACAAGACATCTGCAGCAGCTGGAAAGGCCACAGATGTACCTCACAAAGAGGATTACTGGCCTCAAACAGATGCCCTACACTAACCGCCTCAAAAAACTCCAGCTTTACTCCGTAGCATATTGCATACTCCGAGGTGATCTGTACCTAACATATAAAGCTATGTCAAACCCAGAGCTATTGGACATGCTACACCTAAAGAAATCCCGATCCCTCCGAGCTACACGCTCTAGGGGACCTAAACCTTGTCACCACAATAAACAGGACATTCTGGAGGGATAAATTCCTGTCTCAGAGACTTCCCATACTCTGGAACAAGCTACCCATCTATGTCAAGCAAAATTCCTCATTAGCACTCTTCAAGAAAAATTTTGATAAGTGGATGGGAAATAGGAAATACACCCCGGGGATCACTTCTGTGGCTCTGCTCGACAGGGGCACAGGAAAATAACTTTCTTGGGTGGCGTAAGCCAGGGAACCTTGTTGGCTAGGCTTACTTAGGCCCTTGGGCCAATAGCCTAGTGCCTACCTATGAACCTATGAGAGGTACTTTTAAACATTACAATTGTAATTTCTGTAGGTATATAGGGGAAGGGCCATTTTTGAAGTTAGTATAAGTGATAAAGTATGGCAGGTACCAGGAAAGTTTAGTTCTGAGTCTATTTATGTGGTGTATTTGGCTAAGTGTTCATCTTGCACTGCATTTTATATAGGAAAATCTAGGAGGCAGTTAAAAAAGAGGATGTATAAACACTTACACACCATTAAAATGAGAAATATGAATAATGCTTTACCGAAACATGCCTTGTCATGTAAAAATTACAAGAAGTTTTATTTTACAGTAATTGATTTTATACCAAGTGATTTTAATGGGGATAGGGAAGGTGAGTTGAATTTTAAAGAATGTAAGTGACAGATATTGTTCAATGCCCCTGGGTTAAATAACAATGTGAATTACAAGGTAGTATTAAATAGGATGTTTCAGAATCCGTGGTGGTGCAGCGGTAGCGTTGTTGCCTCACAGCAAGAGGTTCTCCCATTCGATTTTCGGCTGGAGTGCAGGGAGTGCCTTCTGTGTAGAATCTGCATGTCCTCCCTGTGGTTGGGTGGGCGTTCAAAAGACATGCGCAAATGTGCGTGCCTTCGTTGAAGGTTGAACATCGAGCTGGCACCTCCGCGTTCGTGAAAATCTACTGCCAATCATTAGCGGACCGGAGTTCCACTGTGGCGACCCCTAACTGGGAAAAGCAGAAAGACAAACAACATTAAATAGGATGTTTCATCAAGATAAATACAAATGAATACATTTTTTTTATTTATGTTTGTATATTTATAATTGTTCAGTGTGTTTTTTATATGGGTATGTTACTTTAATTTTGTATGTTTTTTCAAAATGGTGGTTAGTTAAATTGACTGTTTCTTCATTGGATAATTGTATGGGACATTTTGCTATATACTGGCATTCTTTTTTGTAGCAGTTGTTCTGATGAAGACATTTGTTATTGGTCGAAAGCACTAAACTTTGTGAGTTTGTGGTGATAAACTTTTTTCAATGCCCATGTGGTGTCCCTTTTTTCCAACACAGTAGATTTACTGCTAAATTATTTTTCTGCACAAAGGAAACTGCATCTTCTAAGGAAACAAATGTTTTTTTTTCCATCTGGCAAGAATAATCTTAGTTTTACAGGGTAGATTAGGTGAGTATTTATTCCAGTTTTCTTCAGTGATTTTAATAGAGGAATACAAGCTTTTATTTTCAAAACTACCAGAGAGTAATAGTCATAGTCAAATCTAATGAAACAATCACCAAGTTTTATGGGTGAAGCAGACCAGGCTGTTTTCAAAACTAGATCCTTGACTTGACTTGACTGGAAATAACTCTGACTATTATAGATCTTGGATTTGAAAGTTTTTTGCTTGGTGTCACTACAGGTAATGATCTATGAGCCCTCTCTATGCAAATGACAAGGCTTGAAGAAGGTTAAATATTTTAGGGATCCAAGTGGATAAGAAGTTTATCATATTATCTCCTTCTAGTTGCTGAGGGGACTCGATAATCTGGATGTTGTTCTTCCTTTCCCTATTCTCCAGGTCAAGTTATGTTCTCCTTCTGTAAGCCTGTCTATGCCAATGATAGAATCCTCCATAGCAGATATCAGGAATTTCTGTTGTTTCACTACTTTCTTGATTAATTTAATCTGCTTTGTAAAATCTTCTTTTATTTTGTTGACTCTGGAGACCAGCTAATTTAGTTTTAAGGATAGGTCTTGTATACTACAAAGAATGGACTGTAACTCTTTCTTCACTGAATTTTCTTGTGAAACTACTTTAGAGTGATTCATCTTCCTTTAGTAAATCTTTATCTTGCCGTTTTGACAAGAAAATATTTGAAATGTAAGTTATTTTTCCACCAAAATGTCCCAAGAAGTTTCCAACATGATATTCCAGCTTATTTGAATGATTTTTGATGAAAATGACAATTTATCCTGTCAAAAATGTATAGGAGAAGCACATCAAAATTCCTGTGTTGCTAACTACTTGCCATCTTGGCCACGCCTCCCCTTATTGATATTATTGATGCGGTTTTTAATATAAAGAGGTTTAGATCTGTTGTAAGACGTCTTTTTCCCTCTTCTTATACAGTTTATTTAAGGTGTGGGGAACAGCCTTATCTTTTGACCTAACTAAAACATTTAGTATTATAGCCCATGCAAATACCCTAAAAGTCATGATTAGGTTGAATATTGGCTCAGATGGGTCCCTATTACTTCATTGAAGAATTGGTTTATCGAACAACATTTTGGACAGTATTTTATTGAACATGCCATTCGTCAAACCATTCTGACTGAGATTGCATTATGGTGGAGATTTGGAAATTTTCCCCTTCCCCACTATAGTGCAATCTCAGAGTTGGTATATATAATTAGACGGGGCTGTGAGGGATACAGCCCCTCATAAGACAGAGATTCGATTAACCAATTCTTTGATGAAGTAATATAGACCTGGCTCAGATACACTGAAGTAGTGCTTTTCTTCCTACTTTCAGGGGTACCAGTACTACAAAATAGGAGACATTGTAACCTGCCAATAGCACAAAAATATAGCATACGTCAGTGTTCTACACGCGGTAGTGGTGCTTCGGTAGCGTTGTCGCCTCACAGTAAGACGTCGTGTTCGATTCTCAGCTAGAGCGTCTTCTGTGTGGAGGCATGCGTGAATGGGCGTCCCTTCGTTGAAGGTTGTGTGTCAGGACTGGTAACTCGGCACGTAAAAAATCCCCTACCAAACATTAGTGGACCGGAGATCCGCTGTGGCGACCCTTAACTGGGATAAGCCAAAAGACACCACCACAGTGTTCTACATTATTGTATTTTGGTTTAATATCAAATTCTTTAGGTTTTAAACATGTTTGTATAAGCTATCATTTATGCATATTATATTGTCATGTTTCATCATACTACACAATTATTTTGAATTTTCCCAGAACTGAGCTGTCAAATATCACTTAAGCTTTGTATTAAGAAATATAGAGCAGAGTCGTTTCTTGTTTTCTCAAATCCTTATGGGTTAACAAGTATGGAAATACAAATGTCTACTGAAAGTATGAATAAAGTGCAATATGTAAGATTATTCTGCGGTGGTGCAGCGGTAGCATTGTTGCCTCACAGCAAGAGGTTCTACCATTCGATTCTCAGCTGGAGTGCAGGGAGTGCCTTCTGTGTGGAGTCTGCATGTCCTCCCCACTGCTGAGTGGGCGTTCGAAAGACATGTGTAAATGGGCGTGCCTTCGCTTAAGGTTGAACGTCGAGCTGGCACTTTGGCATTCGTGAAAATATGCTGCCAATCAGTAGTGGACCGGAGTTCCGCTGTGGCGACCCCTAACCGGGAAAAGCCGAAAAGACAACAGCATTTGTTTATCATTTACATTCTTTCTACTGACAAACTGAGCACCTTTAGGAGAAACATCTTTCCCAAGTTACCCACTCAAACCAATTATTGTCCTTATTTAGTTATATATAATTTGTGTGATTATAACTTACTTATTTTTTTCATTGTGTGGTGTTCAGCTAAATTGTTGTATAATATACTATGATATCCTGAGATTTGTGTGTTGTTAATCCACAGGTTTACATCAATGTTTGTTGTATGATACAATGAAAAAGTTGTCTTCAAATGCTGAGCAAGGGCCTCTTTCTTTATAAACTTCAGGAGTATTCTTTACCTACATAGCTTCTGCCATATTTCATTAAATGAGTGCTTGAAATAATAGTAAAACCAATTATTCTTTACAGATAATCATTTCTTACTAAAAGCTTTACTAAAATAGTTTTCCTTTCAATAATGTTGTAACTGTTGGTAATTAAGTGTCATGTTAATATTAACACAAAAATGTTTAAATAAATAAATAGTAAAATCAAAAGCATCATTTCAAACAAACTATATTAAGTGGGTGTCCTGATAGAATTGGAAATAATTGTATTGTAATTTCTTCATTTTAAGGCGAAGTCTGTGCATTGAGACAAAAGTGAAACAGACATTTTCATGTCAACTGGATAGGGTGTATTCACTGATTTCCACAAGATGACTAATGAACTAGCCTGAGTAAAAATTTGCCTTTAATTTGTATGAAAGTTACAATTACTATTACTATTTTATTTATTTATTTATTTATTTATCATTTGTTGACCGGGAAAGTCTGACTAGGTTCCACAGAGCCTGTTTTCAGCGGAGGCCCGGGGAGAAATGCTCCAGATTACTGCCATATTACTAATATATGGATATCACAGTGGCTTATTAGTGCATATTGCTCTCTCGAGGTTCAGGAAAAGTTTGTTGCATTGGCAAGTAGAGGTAGGTCAGCCATCACTGCCTTGAACCAAGCTTGAGCCAGAAGGAGAAATTTACAAAGTTGGCTCTGGCTAAATATTATCAGAAATCATAACTCACAATGGGCCAAGCAAATTGAAACAAAAGTCTGTCAGCATTAGTGATAGCAGGCATCCCAAAGTTAAATCATCTAATAAAAATGTCTTCTATCCCACAATATGATTTCCTTTACTAGTTTTGTATCTTTAAAAAACACTTAGAAATGATATCTCTGAATCCCTTGTTGGTGAATGTAGAAGGATCTTGTTGTTTGTAATGAGGTGCAGATAGATGATAGTTTTTAAAATAAGTGACTGTGGTATGGGCAGTAGACATTTACAGACAGCTAAGATCCATATTTATTTCTGCTGCTCTAAATTATTTCTCTGTATAAATGAGAACAGTGCTGCACCAGGTGTATCATACATGTACAGCATATTTATGGGTGTATCATTTGATTTTCAACAGCAGTGAATAGCAAAGAAACAAAGAAAGCCTGTAGGTAGCTTCCTGTCATTACATAAGCCACAAATATGCCATTCCTAAAAATATTCACACTTACTTTGCTGCTCATACAGTTTGAGGAATAGCTCCAGAAAATGAATGCATTTCTGCTTTTTAGGGTGTTCTTCCTCCTCTTCCAGATGCTTGACTACTATGGAAATTAATGTTAAGGTGAAAATGAGTTCAGACACATTTTAAGGTGATATTCTAATATTCTAACCACCATATTGCAGGTTGGTTCACATCCCTGTTTTCTCATTTGCCCATTTTACATATTTCTGGCTTAGCATCATTGAGGCAGTTGTGGGGCTACCTGAGCTGGAGGTTGCAGAGTATTACCTGTAGAGGTGGGATAGAAGGAAGCTCTGTCTTACGCCATTCCCCTCTTAAGTCATTTAGCTAGTTAAGTACACTGTTAGGCTTTAGTCTTTGCATCGTGTTTCCTGGAAGATGGAGCACTATGATTTCTATAAATAAAGTAAAGGCTTGTTTATAGTTTCATAGTTTCATAGTTTCATAGTTTAGTACTAGGCTATCTGCCCTGGGGCATTTGTAAGCCTAGCCATAGTGATGTGGCTTTCGCCACCCCATGAAATGGTACAAAAATGCACAGAATAGATTTAGAATACTGTGCCTCTGTCTAGTAGTGACACAATGAAGGTCCCCTTATATAATAGAATTAGTTTACTGTGCCCCTGTCTAGTAGTGACACAGATGTGACCCCTGGGGTAAACTTACGATCTCCCATCCACTCATCAAGATTTCTCTTGAAGAGAGTCAGTGAGGGGCTCTGCCTAACATGAACTGGGATCTTGTTCCAGAGCATGGGAAGCCTCTGGGTTATGAATTTATCCCTCCAGCATGTCCTATTCATACTTGTGCCGAGGTTTAAGTCTTTAGCTCTCGTGGTCCTGATGGATTTGGATTTTTTGAGGTGGAGCATGTCCATCAGTTCCTGATTGGACATGGCCTTGAAAGTCAGGCAGAGATCACCTCTGAGCAGGCGGTATGCTACTGAATAGAGCTGGAGTTTCTTTAGTCTGGCAGAATAAGACATATGTTGGAGACCCTTGATCCTCTTGGTGAGGTACTTTTGTGGTCTCTCCAGCTGTTGCAAATGCCAGGTGAGGTACATACCAAATGGGGCATTGTACTCAATCATGGGTCTGATGAGGGAGGAGTATAGGGGTACAATGACATCCTTGGATCTGGATGTGTATCCCTTCATGATAAGGTGTGCAAGGTAGAATGTTTTTCTAACCACTTTGGCAACGTGGGTGTCAAATGAGAGGTCACTGTCGACTTGGGTCCCTAGGTCTCTGATTACTTTTTCTGTACTCAGTGGGTTGCTGTCTATGTGATAATTTGTGGGTACTTTGTTTTTCCCAAAGGGGATGACTATACATTTTTTGGCATTTAGTTTAAGGCCATGACTCCGGCACCAGTTGTCCGTTTCTGTGAGGCCTTTTTGTAGGATGTATGTGTCCACTGGTGAATCGACTATGGCGCCTAGTTTGCAGTCATCTGCGAACTTTGTCAGCCACAACCCTCCCATGTTTGCTTTAACATCTGAGAAATAAATGCCGAACAAGAGGGGTCAAAGGACAGATCCCTGTGGGACACCACTTGTGACTGGCTTTGTGTCTGACATGGCTCCAGCGATTTTAACTTTATGGGTTCTGTCCTTTAGCCAGTTTGCAACCCATCTAGTGACACAAGGGTTTACATTTAAGCTGTTGAGCTTATCTATGATGCCTGAGTGGGGTATTGTGTCGAAGGCCTTAGCCAAGTCCAGGTAGGCTGTATGGACTGCTTTGCCCTCATCAATGGCTCTAGTGACTGTTTCGAAAAAGTCAACCAGGTTCAAAAGGCAGGAGCTGCCCTTTACAAAGCCGAACTGGGTGGGGTCAAGTGTCTGTAGGTCCCCTGTGTCTCTGTTTATGAGTTCCATAATGATTCTTTCCATAGCTTTGCAGACCAGGCTGGTTAAGCTTATGGGGCGGTAGTTCCCAGGGTCTGTAGAGGTACCCCCTTTGTGGAGTGGGACCACTGTTGCTGTACGCCAGTGTTCAGGTACATATCCTGTAGTAAGGCTAAGGTTAAATAGCATTTTTTATGTGCTGGTTTAGCTCCTCTTGGAGTTCACGTAGCACGCAACCCGGGATACCGTCAGGTCCCATTGATGCTGTGTTTTTAGCTTTGTTGAGGGCGGTTCTCACTTGGACATCTGAGATGACAGGGAGATTACATTCAGCTTGGATAAGTATTTCTTCTTTTGGGGGTGAGGGAGGGGAGAAATTTGCACTGAACCTGTCAGCCAGAATGTTGGCAATATCTGTGGATTCAGTGTATTTTTTGTTGTTGTGAACTAACTCTGAGCATATCTGAGGGTTTCCACCCAGGTTTCTAACATAGCTGAAGAAGGCTTTGTGGTTATCTTTAGTGTCCTTAGCGATTTTTCTCTCAAAGTTGGCCTTGGATGTTTTTATGAGAGAACGTAGTTTTCTGCTAGTGTTGATCAGAGATGTCTTCCCTTTATGGGATTTTGCTCTGTCGTGCAGTAGCTTCCTTCTTTGTTATACAATTTGTTAATGGCTGAGGTCCACCAGACAGGATGCTTGCCTTTGGTGGAGAGGGACTTGGATTTATTTGGGATTGCATGATCCATGCATTCTTGGAGATGTCCATAGAAAGCATTTGTGAAGGATTTGGCATTGTGGGATGTGGTATCCACTGGCCCAGTGGGCTTAAAGGATACCATCTCAGTCTTAAGAAGAGTGAAGTCTGCTTTTGAGAAGTTTTTCACTCTGGTCTTTTGTGTTGGGGGTGGAGGTGGGATATGTATATCCAGGGTGATTAGTTTGTGGTCAGATCTCACTAGTGAGTGGTATACCTCTCGGTGTGGAGCATTTTGTCCCCATGTTTGTGATGATCAGGTCTAGTATATTATCTCCCCAAGTGGGAGAGGTGACTAGTTGTTCCAGTGCATTTGAATTTATGAATTCCAGGAACCTTTGGGCTAGGGTATTAGGGCTAGAATAATGTACCCAATCTATGTTTGGGTAGTTGAAGTCTCCCAGTATGATGGTATTTTGTGATACAGTCATATCCTCCAATGTCTTCAGGAAGGCTGAGTGGGGTTCCTGAGATTGGGAGGGTGGTCTGTAACATGCTACCAGTTGTATAGCAGTTTTGCCTATGGTTAGTTGCACCTGTATGGTCTCTGATGCTTCATGTGTTGCTACTAACCTGGGGGTGTGGGTGTCCTTGATGAATATGGACACTCCCCCTCCCTTTGTGGTTTGGCCCAGGTTTTGGGGCCGAAAAGCATGATACGAGGTATAGCCTGGTAGTGCTGGGGTGCTCTCAGGAGCCTTGAACCAGGTTTCAGTTACTGCACAGACGTCGATGTTCTCCATACTGAGTAGTGCATCGAGTGCCTGCATCTTGAGATTTAGACTTCTGGCGTTGAGCAGCATTACCCTTAGTTTTTTTCCATTTTTGTTTTCTAAGGAGGTGGGTTTGTCTTTTGAGCCTTGCCTAAAAAAGGCACTATGGGGGTGGCAAGAGCCTTAGCCAATATCCGGAAGCCCAGTGGTGACAGGTGCAAGCCGTCCCTTGCGAAGCAGCGTGGCTTGTCCAACATGTCACCCCAGGCAGACAGACATTGGATCCCCTTAGAATGACACCAGTACTTGAGCCAATTATTAAAGCTGATCATCTTGTCTTTGTATTGTGGCATCATTCTTGGTGTGGGCAAGATGTTGCTCAGGGTCAGGGTCATACCAGCCTGGGCTACATAATCAGAGAGTTCCTCTATGTCTCTTTTCATGTAGTCCAGGGAGGTACGTCTCAGGTCATTCATGCCAACATGGACAATGACGGAGTCATATTTGTACTTGCTTTGGAGTGACCTGTGTGCGTGTGTTATGTGGCGGATCCTAGCTCCCAATAGGCAGCTCACAGTCACCCTCTCCTTGTTCAGCCTGGTAAGCGGGACATCAGTGTGTCTGACTATAGAGTCACCTATTACTAGTGTATCAGGCATGGTGTTTGGCCTTAAGGGCTGTGATTGATTGACACACTGATTTATTGAAGTATGTGTTGCATGTGTTTTGTTTTGAGGTGGTGGATTTTTGGATGTCTGCTTTGGGAGCCTCTGTTGTTTTGGTAAGTTTTTTATTAGAGCCCCCGAGTATGTCTTTGTGATTTTATGTGTTTCGTTTGCAGTTGTGGTAGGTCTATGTGGGACTGGGTTTGTTGTGTGTGTGGTTACCATCTCCTCCATGCCAGCCCTGAGTTGAGAGAGTTCAGCCTCCAGTTTGGCTATATAGTTGCATCTCTCACATGTATTTGTGTTTGTTGGGAGGAGGAGAGGGTTGTCTGTGTACATGAGACAATTGTAGCATTGTCTCAAAATACCCAGATTAACCAGCTGAACTGGAGAGGACGCCAATAATCTACCACTTGACATGCTAGAACAGTATAAGGGAGTGCTGTGCCTTTAAGGGAAGTGGATATTCACAGGGGTGTTAGGTGGATGTAGTTCTTACTTAGTATGAGAGTGTTTACTTAGTAGAGAAGTTTTGAGAACAAGTGCTAGGCTTATAATATAGCGAGTATTCTGATTATACTAAGAGTAGAGCTTCCTTAAGGGAAAATTTGAACAGCAGACTTGGCGGAGCCAGAAGAAGTTTAACCTGACAACAGCGCAAAACCGTGCAAATGCGGATTTTAAACAGGGAACTTCAAAAGTGCTAGAAATGGTCCAAAACAACCAATTACTACAGCTCTTGTGCTGAGGTCACTTCCTACAGGGACAGGTAGGCTGCTCAAGGCTCCCCACTCCCACTGGTGAGCAAAGAAACTTCCTTCTATCCAAGTAAGGTAATGGACAACACAGGAACTACACCACAGCCCAGAATACAGCAATGCCTGTAAACTGGTCTAAACTAGTCGAGGAGAGGCGGGAAAACAAGGATTTTTTTTGTTTTTTTTGTTTTTAGATAGAAACACACAGAAAATGCAGAAACAGTAATAAATCAGTTACACAGGCTAGCTCACTTTAGTGGGCAGCCTCAACAGTTACATTAAACAAACAAACAAACTTTCGATCAAATTTGACTAAAAAGTATAGACCATATTATGAAGGAAATGGATGGGTTCATCAGATTTGGTTAAGGCCACAATGCATAGAAATGTGAATAGTGAAAGATAAGATGATATGTGATAAACTGTGATCCTTTAGAATAAGCTATTTGCATGAGCTCTGTAAAGTGTTTAATAAAGTAATCCCACCTTGCTCTTCCCTTCTCCTGGATGTTTGTTGATCTGGTGAAGAATTCTAATAAATAGGAACTGGAAAAAATATTTTTTGCCTACCAAATAAAATACCCATATCTTATCTCCTATAACTGAATGCAGCATTCCTTTATACTTTAGAAATTAGGATACTACCTCCATTAATTTATTCCATTCTGTAAGCATTTTCTGACTATAACAAGATCACATTTACCTTGGGAGTACAGCTTTACCTGTTTTTTCATCAAACCTAGACTATATTTTTCCAGCCACAGCACATCACATAACCAGTCATCCTGAATTGACTTATAAGATGTTATTTAATCTCCTCTTAGTCTTCTGTAACTGACAGAAAACAAATCCAGGTTGAATGCTCAATCACTACTAAAAGTACTTTCATCAAACCTGCCTAGTCATAGGAGCTTGTCAATTACAGCTTGAGTGCATGCAGTTTTAGAATGCACATACTTAACTTGCTCAAGTTATAAGTAAGTGTAGCATTTTGTTTTCAGGGAGGCAAACCCCATATGCCACTCAAACTTCATTATTCTAACTCTGAGGTCACTACATCTTGAAGAAAGAGTGACCGCTGATAAAATGTAATGCCTGCCTCACGCTTTAAAGAGGTACACTAACCTCAGACCACCCACAAGTCACTGATAAGTGAATACATAAACATTGCTCTCCAAAGCAGTGAGAAAATGCCAACTGGATCCATTTGCTCAAGCAAATGTGGATCGAGCCTGAGAAGTCAAGCCACTGAAAATAAATTAAGAAAATATATTTCCAAGGGTTTATCAACATATGAATGCTTGTGCATTCAGGATATTCTTTTGTAAAATGCCTTTACATATTTTCTGTTTTGGTAATGTTAGATTTTTTTAAAGAAATTCAAACAATAGTACCATATTCCAAAACCGGTCTAATCAGAAATTTAAACAGAGAAACTAGAAAAAAACATTATTCACTGCTTATGACAGAGGATTCAACTTTTCTTTTGGTTTGTGAAAAGTCTTTATAAGATTATTAAATGACAACTTGTTATCTGTGAAGATTGCCGCATTAGCATATCTACTGGTAACCCTAAAGTTATTACCTTCCCAAGAATAAGAACTTAATAAATTATTATTAGTCCTCAGCACTATATACTCCAATTTTTCCAAGTGGGCCTTCATACTTTTCTCTACTGAACACTTGTCTAAGCAATCCAGGAATTCTTGAATTTTCCATCGTTTTCCATCAGGGAAAATACTATAGCCTGTCTTGTTATCATCAGTATATTTTGGGTACCAGACATCATCTGGTAAAACAAGATTATTATATAAATTTAAGTGAACCTAATATCAGTCCATCCAAGCTCCATGTCTGTGCTCGAAGCTTATTCTCTAGTTGTATTACATCCTATAGGTTCATAGGCTCATAGGAGGTTACAGACTAACCCTGCCCATGAAAGACATGGGTGCCACCCCTGGGGTGTATTTGAGGTCTCCCATCCATTTGTCAGGTTGTGCTTGAACAGGGTCAGTGAGGAGCTCTGCTTCACATGAACTGGACGTTTATTCTAGAGTAGCAGCAATCTCTGGAGATATATCTGTCGCTCCAACATGTTCTGTTAATGTCAGAAGCTAGGTTAAGATTCCTAGAGTGAGTGACTCTTGTGCCATTTGACTTGCGGATGTGCAGCATATCCATCAGGGCAGGGTTAGAAACTGCCCTGTAGGCCAGGCACAAGTCGCCTGTCAGCAGCCTATATGATACAGTGTACAGTGATAGGGCTTTTGGTCTGTCCATGTAAGTTATGGTTTGGAGGCCCTGTATTTTCTTAGTGAGAAATCTCTGTGGTCTCTCCAGCTGCTGCAGGTGTCCAGTGAGGTACATGCAGAAGGGAGCATTGTACTCTATTAATGGTCTGATGAGGGTCAAGTACAGTGGAGTTATAACATCCTTAGACCTGGATGTGATGCCCTTACTTTTGAGATGGGCAAAGTAGAAGGCATTCCTTACCAAAGTGAAAACTTGGTAGTCGAAGTTCAGATTGCTGTCTACCTATGCTCCTAGATCTCACACCACTGAGTTTGAACTTACAGGGGTGTTGTCAATATTGTAATTAGCAGGGAAATCTACTTTGCCAAAAGGGATAATAATTTGCTTTTTTTGCATTTAGTTATAGACCATGGCTTTGGCTCCAGTCATTTGTCTGTGTTAGTCCCTCCTGTATTATGTTAACATCATTGGGAGGCTCAATGACTCTTACCTAATTTGCAATCATAAGCGAACTTGATAAGCCAGAGGCCATCTACTTTAGCCTGGACTTCCGAGAAATAGATTCTAAACAGTAAAGGGCCCAGCACAGATCCTTGTGGTATGCTACTGGTGAGGGGCCTACTGGTGGAGGTGGAGTCATCAACTTTGACAGTATGTGTTTTGTCAGTGAGCCAATTGGCTACCCATCTAGTGACATAAGAGTTAATCTCCAGCTGGGAGAGTTTGTCAATGATACCTGAGTGGGGGGTTGTGTCTAAAGCCTTGGCTAGGTCAAGATAGACAGTATGCACTCTCTTACCTTCATCCAGGGCTTTTGTGACCTTCTCAAAGAAGTCTATTAGGTTTAATAAGCATGATCTACCTTTAACAAGGTGAAACTGGGTTGGGGTCTAGAGTTTGAAGGTCGCCTACGTCCTTGTTGATAAGGTCCATGATGATTCTTTCCATGGCCTTGCAGATCAGGCTGGTTAGACTTATGGGTCTATAGTTCCCCGGGTTGGTTGATAGCCCCCCTTTGTGCAAAGGGATTACTGTTGCTGTTCTCCACTCTGCTGGAACAATTCCAGATCTCAGGCTATGGTTACAGATAATGCCAAGTGGGTCCATCAGGTCCTGTTTTAGATTGCTTAATAAGCAACCTGGGATGTTATTTGGTCCCACTGAGACTATGTTTTTGGCCTTGGAGAGTGCAGATATGACCTGATCTGTAGACATACTAGGCAGAGGGCTGGTGTCAGGTATACTTTGAGGTATGGCTGGTGCAGACAGGGGGGTGACGTTTGCACCAAATCTGTCAGCCAACAGATTGGCAACTTCCTCCAGTATAGTATGAGTGCTACCATCCACTATCAGTTCAACACATAGCTGGGCATTGCCTTTTACATTTCTGATGTAGTTAATGTGTGCCTTATGGTTAACCTTAGATAGGGATGCTATTTTACCTTCATAATTAGCTTTAGAGGACTTTACAAGATTTCTGATTTGCTTGTTTAAGTTGTGGAGAGAATTCTTTCTCTGCTGAGTCACTTCCCTTTTGCTCTTAGACATCATTTTTTTCCTTTTGTTATATAACCTGCTTATGCTTGAGGTCCTCCAGGGTGGCTTTTTTTTTGGGGAGGACCATGTTTTAATCTGGTCAGGCACAGCCAAGTCTATACAGCTGCTTAAGTGTTTATACAGGGCATTTGTGTAGGGTCTATATTAGTACATCGAAGTATTACTACTTCGAATGTATTAATATCGAACCCTTTGCATCAAACGCTGAAAATAGCGAAGCTGCAGAATATCGAATACTTTCCTATGGAAAGTATTTGGTGGGCCGTTTCTGCAGCTTCGCTATTTTCTCGACTGTGGAGTGAAGGATACGGACCAGGTTAAGGTAAGTGTGTGAATGAAGGTGAGTGTGTGATAGGGACCTTAGGGTTAGGGAGCGGGTAAGGTGAGTGTGCGATAGGGACTTTAGGGTTAGGGAGCGGGTAAGGTGAGTGTGCGGTAGTTACGGACCTTAGAGTTAGGGTTTGGTTAAGGTAAGTGGATAGCTAGTAGTGTATGCATGGTTTAGTGTAGGGTTTTGTGAAGTGTATGTGTGTGGATTATGTATTTTGGTGTGCTTGTGTGGTGTGTATGTTTGATGGAACAGCAAATTTTTTCCCTGGGAAAAAATTTGCTGTTCTGAGTGCTCGATGCTGTGGTGTTTCGAGTGAAATGGTTCGATATTAGAACATTCAATGTAGTAATACTTCGATGTTCTAATATAGACCCTTTGTGTACACCTATGCATAGGAGTCATTGTTGTCTGTGACTGCGAGGAGTATAAAACTTTTTATACCATCACTTAGTAGGCTGTAGTTTGTTTTGGAAAAGGTTTTTTAGCTTTTTTGCTCCTGTGGTGGTGACAGGTTCAATACTTACTTCGAATGAGACTGATTTATGGTCCGACTTTACCAAGGAGGGCATCACACAGAAAAGAGTGCAGTGACCCCCCCCCCCCATGTTGGTGAGGACTATGTCTAGAACATTTGAGTCCTTTGTGGGGGTGCAGACTATCTGTTGCAGAGCATTTGTATTGACAAAGTCCAGGAACCTCTGGGCGAGCATGTTCATGCTCTTGTATGTCACCCAGTCGATGGAAGGATAGCTGAAATGTCCCATGACTAAGGTATTGGGTTGTATGGCGAGTGACTCCAGTAAGCCCAGGTAGGAGGTGTGCTTTTCTTGGTTCATGGTGGGGGACCTATAACTATCAATGATGTGGTAGGGTATTTTGTCTATAATTAATTGGACATGGAGTAGTTTGAGAGAGTCGTATTGTCTAACCAGTCTCGAGGTATACTTGACTTTAATGAAGATCAATACACCTCCAACTTTGGTTCTTTCATGCTCATTTTGAGATCTGAATGTGTGGAAGCCATTGTAGCCTTGCATGGCCAGGGTGCTCTCCGTGGCCTTGAACCATGTCTCAGTGACTGCACAGAAGTCAGCATCTTCCAAGGTGAGGAGTGCTTCCTACTGTTAGTTTGTCTCGAGTGGATTTTGTTACACTGGAAATTTTATTGTTTTGACATTGGCTAAAAAAGGCACTATGGGGAGGTAAGCACCTTTGTCAATTATCCAAAAGCCTAGAGGAGACAGGTGCAGACCATCTCTAGGAAAGCAGTGTGGCCTGTCAACCATTTCTTCCCAGACACAGATAATGGATCCCCCTGAACTGGTACCACAAGCTAAACCAATTGTTTAAGTCGATCACTTTTTGTTTATTTTGTTACATTATCCTGGGTGAAGGTAGAATGCTGCTTAGGGCTAGGGTCATACTTGCCAGGGACACATAATCTAATAGATTCAGTCATGTCTGTCTTTATATAATCCAGAGGTACATCTCAAGTCATTCACCCCAATATGGACTATGACAGAGTCATAACGGTACTTGTTGTTGAGTGACTTGAGTGCACATGTGATTTGACAGATCCTGGCACCTGACAGGCAGCTGAGCATGACCTTCTCGTTGTCCAGTCTGGTTAGGGGGACACCTATGTGTCTCACTGTGAAGTCACCTATGAACAAGACATTAGGTTCTGGGGTGTTTTTCCTTAGGGGCTTATTTGCTAAGACACTGGTGTGTGTACTGTTATGTGTAGTGGTTTGTATTTGCATAGCAATGTGTGCAAGTGGTTTACATTTGGGAGGTCTCTGATTTTTTGGTAGGCTTCTAGTGAATACATCCATGTATGTGTGTTTATGTGTCATGACCTCATTTTGTGTGAGAGGTGAAGTGTGTATGTTGACAACCTGTTTGAGGTCCAGTTTGTTGTTACATGAGAGAACTGATTCCAGTTTCATAGTCTAATTACATTTCTCACGTAGGGTATTTGTTTGTTTTAGGAGTAAGGGTTTGTCAGTATACATGAGGCAATTACTACAATACCTCAGGATGCCCATATCAATCAGGCTGGCTGGTGAAATGATGGAAAACTGCCAATTGATTATAGCAGGTTTTTACCATATGCACTATTAGGGAAGGTAAAATCCATTTTTTCAATATAAGCACAAGGAAAGGCAAATAAATAATTCAATATATCAACAGCAGTGTTGAAAGGGAGCAGCTTATTAAGGTCAATTTACAGTAGGGGTAGGCAGCTTGAAATCACTAGGTTTAAAAAGCAGATCAACAAAGGGGAGGGTGAGTGAGAAACACGGCAGGGTATCGCCAGCAGTGCATAAGTTTATGCAGGCTTCAAATCTTTTCAAAGACAGAGGCCCAGAATTTCAGAGACAATTTAACCATTGAAAAAACATATTAAATGTGCAGGCTAGATAATATGAGTCCACCTCTCACATAGAACAAAAACACCAGGCCAAGCAGAATTCTTAAAACAGAAAACAAAATGATGCAGGTATCAGAAAGCAGGTCCAAAAAGTCACAGACAAAAAAATATAGGTTTTCTCACCCAGCAGGGAATCACCAGCAGTTATTTAACTTATGCAGGCTTCAAATCTTTTCAAAGACTATATCATCTTTTTGTGTTCACCACTTGTTGTTCATGATACAATCTTTGATGCTTAATAGTATCAGATACTTTGCTACAATCTATAAATGCCATGTCAACCTGGGAAACCAAATCAACTACATCAAACACATGTTGGCAAAGCATATTTCATTGGTCAGACTAGATTTGTATGCATCTTCCTGATCTCTCAGTTTTATTAGCTTCTCTAGTATTTTTTGTATAATTTTTAATACGTTTGTAGTTCTATAGTTGTTCATGTTGCTTTGGTTTCCTTTTCATTTATAAAGTGAATATTATTCTTTTTTTCTCCAATCTAAAGGGAGGCATCCCATTCTTATACTTCCATTGAATAAGACTGTTAAAATCTGAGTTGGAATTTCACTAAACATTTTCAAGATTTTGGGTTGATTTTTGTTCTCCATTGGGCCTCACCCCAGTGTTTCCTCTACCTGTACCCAGGAGTGGCCTTAGGTCAACTGGTGCCCTAGGCAGAGGGCACAATGGCATCCCCCACCACATCACCCAGTGCCCCCATCCTGGTCTATCTACTCCAAATAAATACTGGTAAAGTGCCCCCACTAAAGCGGCGGCCTAGGCGGCCGCTTAGTTGGCCTATGCCTAAGGCCTGCTATGCCAGTACCTAATTAGTCAATTCATTCCAGGAGAACCAGAGTGGGTATTTCAGACAAGATCCCTGCAGCTCATTCTTTCATACATATACAGGAACCCAAAGCAACCATTTATTCCCAGCTGCCAGGCTTGCTGGTCCTGCAGGGTAGCCTACCTTCCCTTCCTGGGAACAGGAAGCCTCCATCTACAAATATTTTGAGCTCTGCTATTGTAGTCTCACAAGGGAAATGTGCCTCCATGTGCTGTGCCCCCCTTGGCTTAAGAGTGAGAATACACTCATACATCATGGGCTCAGTAGACTTAGACTCTACTGTATGTAACCCCTAATCCTCCCACTAGGTATCAACAGTGTGGAGCACTAGAACTATGCTTACCTCTTGGTTGGGTAAGTAGGTGGTGGCCACTCACTCCCATCCTCCCTGATCAGTTGCTACAGGCATCCATGTCACTAATCATACTCAGGTCATCTGCATCATAGCCAAGACTTTATAACTCTATACCACACAGCTTTCTTGACCTTTTCAAGAGTCTGTTTATATCTGAGTGTGGTCCAAGGCCATTCAGGTCAAAATCAAGCACATCATCAATAGCTGTGCACATGTCCTTAACCACATAATCTGTCAGTCATAGCTGCCCTTTTATTTTACAATTTAAAGGGATTTTCCCCAAAATGTAAGACATTGTAATTCTTTATATTAAAGATATGCATCTGGGGCATTTCTCCCCGGGCCTCCGCTGAAAACAGGCTCTGTGGAACCTAGTCGGACATTCCCGGTCAACAAATGTTAAATAAAAAAAAATAAATAAATAAAAATATGTTAAATATTAATGCACCAAGACTGGAGCTTAGCCAATACATTTGGCAAAATCCTAGGACTGGTGAGAAAATTATTGTATTACTCACTTGCAACCAATGCATATTTTGACATGCAAAGATAAATGCCTGTTTTTACTTCAGAGAAGAATTTTCTGAATAAAAGGGGGTTTAGTACAGGTCCTTGTAGAATATGACTGGTCACTTTTAAGGATTCAGAGGTAAGTCAAGCAAACATCATTTGCTCAGTCCTGCTTGTCACCCACCATACTGTTCACCTGATTATGATCCCATCATCCCTGAGTTCTATTAATAGAGAGATGATTTCCATGTCTGAGATAGTGTCAAAGGCTTTTTCCATATCAAGTTGTACTATATGAATAGTCAAGCCTTCATCCAAGGCAGCTGTGACTTAGGTTCATAGGTTCATAGGTTCATACTAGGCTATCTGCCCTAGGGCATTTATAAGCCTAGCCAGAATGTGTTTAGCTTTCGCCACCCATTTTAAATTAATTTTGCTATGCCCTTTTTCGAGGTTAGTATACTCTGCCTCTGTCTAACAGTGACACAGAAGTGATACCCGGGGTAAACCTATGATCTCCCATCCACTCATCAAGATTCCTCTTGAAGAGAGTCAATGAGGGACTCTGCCTAACCTGGACTGGGATTTTATTCCAGAGTGAAGGGAGCCTCTGGGTTATGAATCTGTCCCTCCAGCATGTCCTATTTATTTCAGTGCTGAGGTTCAAGTCTTACGATTGCGTAGCTCGATGGGATTTGGATTTTCTGAGGTGCAGCATGTCCATTAATTCCGGGTTGGACATGGTTTTATACGTCAGGCACAGATCGCCTCTGAACAGGTGGTATGCCACTGAGTAGACCTGGAGTTTCTTTAACTGGGCAGCATATGGCATCTGTTTCAGCCCTTTGATCCTCTTGGTGAGGTACTTTTGGGGTCTTTCCAGTTGCTGCAGGTGTCTGGTAAGGTACATCCCAAAAGGGGCATTGTACTCAATTATGGGCCTGATGAGGGATGAGTAAAGAGGCACAATGACCTCCCCTGATCTAGATGTGAATCCCTTCATGATTAGGTGGGCTATATAAAATGTTTTTCTAACCACTTTGGCCACGTGGTTGTCAAATGAGAGATTGCTATCAACTTGGGTCCCCAGGTCCCTAATTACTTCTTCTGTACTTAATGGATTACCACTTATGTGGTAATTTGGGGGCACTTTGTTTTTGCCAAAGGGGATGACTATACACTTTTTGGCATTTAGCTTGAGGCCATGGCTCTGGCACCAGTTGTCTGTTTCTATGAGGCCCTTTTGGAGGATGCTTGTGTCGGCTGGAGAGTCGATTATGGCACCCAGTTTGCAGTCATCTGCGAACTTGGTCAGCCACAGTCCTTCCGTGTTGGCCTGTACCTCCGAGAAATATATACTGAACAAGAGAGGTCCCAGGACTGAGCCTTGTGGGACACCACTTGTAACTGGTTTGGAGTCTGACATGGCTCCAGCAATTCTAACCATGTGGGTTCTGTCCTTGAGCCAGTTTGCAATCCATCTAGGGACATAGCGGTTTATATTTAAGCTGGTGAGCTTATCTATAATGCCCGAGTGGGGTATTGTATCGAAGGCTTTTGCGAGGTCCAGGTAGGCTGTGTGGACCACCTTCCCCTCGTCAATGGCCTTGGTGACTGTTTCAAAGAAATCAACCAGGTTTAAGAGACAGGATCTGCCCTTAACAAAGCCGAACTGGGTAGGATCCAGTGTCTGTAGGTCCTCAATATCTTTATTTATGAGGTCCATGATGATCCTTTCCATAGCTTTGCAGACCAAGCTAGTCAGGCTTATGGGGCGATAGTTTCCAGGATCCGTTGAGGCACCACCTTTATGGAGAGGGACCACTGTTGCTGTACGCCACTCTTTGGGCACATATCCTTGTTTGCTTAAGTCTACCAAATTCAATAGTAATGATCTGTCCTCAGGAAAAATCATGTTAATCCTGATTAAGGACCAAGGACATTTTGTGTGCTGCCTGGACTAAATGGAAGTGTGTGCATTCTATCACTTTACAAAGGATGTATGTCAGACTGCTTGGTCTGTAGTCATCTACATTCAATGCAGTACCCTTTTTGAATCTGCACAACCACTGGGTGCCTCTTACATTCAGAACTGTAGTCAGTTGTAAGAAGTTTATCAGAATGTGCCTTAACCATAAAATGTGGTTTTGAATATTGGATAGGAGGCTCCCTAATGTTTAATTAGGACCTATGGAGTTAGCATTCTTTAACTTGTTTAGGGAATCTGTAACCATGCTACATGACATTTGATAGGTTCACTCCTCGAATAATGATGAAGGGGTTAGAACCACCTTATACAGGCTGAAAGTGATTAATACATTTTCTTACCAGAATGGTTAGAGAACTCAAATGGGACAGTCTTAGATATGACATTGAGTGTCACAATATTCCATTCTGGTAGACCAACCATATGTTTCCTGATGTGGTTACAGATTGTTTGCTATTAGCCTTTACTTTTGAGACCAGTTTTGTTCCTTCTTTTAGCACATACTTTTCATCTTCTCCTCAGGACCCAGTTGTTTATTACTACAGATAACTAACATGGAAGTTTTTTATTCATGTTATACTAGTCTCTCTTTCCTACGTCTTTTTTTCAGTGCAACTTCAGATCTTCCCTTATCTGTTCCTAGTTCACCTCTTACCACTTATGTCTGTAAAATGTTAGAGCAGAATGTGAATATTCCTGCAATCTTCTTAAATATAGTAACTTTTACAGTTTAACACAATCACACAATACTTATAAATCCGATAATTAGAAAACAATAACCTTGCTCTAGCGATGTTCATATGTGAGAACTTCCCTGTGACAAGCTAGTTATAGTGAGATTCTTACATATGAACCTTGCTGTTATGAAGCAAAGCTAACCTCATTCTGTCCTACACATTGCAATCACCAAACAACCACATTAGAAAACTAATTGCTTTCAACTCTTTAGCATCCTTTGCTACCACATAAGCATCATTCAGAAGTGAAATACACCTTTGATAACCAACAGCTTTAAAAGGTGTTACAGAGCTCTCCATACTACAGAACCTTTCTATTTTATTTTTATTTTCTTGTTAATAGAATCTCTTTGTGTATTACAAATCATTATGATCAAGTCTCCAATCACAACTAATCATGATGTGTTTGAGAAGTAGCTGTCAAGAGGTGAGGTGCTGAACATCCATTTCTTGAGCACTTAACAACTTTGTCATTATCACAGTACCAATCATAGCTCTATATACTTTGATCAGCTTCATGAAAAATATGTCCGATTATCTTATTTACATTCCTAGAGGCATTCATGCAGAAACACAATGTCAAACTTTGCATTCTGTCTAGTTAGCTGATCAATAATTTGGTTAAGGATGAATGAATATATTGATCATTTTTTGAAAGGGTGAGTCAGAATTTCTACCAGAATTATTGAGGTTCCTAATTAATATAATTTTATCAAGAATTACAATTAGTATCATATTTAACAAAATTCTCATTAACCTGTATAAAGATGTCACCACAAAAACTGTATTATCAACGTACCATTAGGGCACACTGCCTATAATAATCCTTGCCTAAAATCTTTCTCCCACCTTTTCTATATAATATTATGCTTAATATATACAGCTAACCCCACCTCTATATCCTCAAGGTCTATTACTATTACTGCAGTAATAATAATAGATATCAAAATTAGAACCTGCATCCTACTCCCTTAATCACATTTCATTTAATATCTTTGTTTTTATTGGATCTACCACATATTCCTGATTCAGTATGTTTTAATTTTATACTTCCAATGCTCATGCGTAAAATTCTTAAATTCTCTTCCTTGTCTAATTGTAATCGATCCCCCCAAAATAAAGGCATGTTTTAATGAAAGCCAGGATTCTCTTGCATTTTGATATAGGAGTATGTCCATCAGATGCACACTTCTTTTTATCTATAACATGGTTGATTTCTTATGAATTCTTCATGATTTTCCCAGCAATCTTATCTAAGTTTTTGTTAATATTTTAGTTTCTTTGGTTCATTAATTTCTTCCTAGATGTATATGATAATAAACTACTAATACTGATTTCACTATATGTTTATTAATTACATTATGCAGTTCTGCTACATTTATAATGTTGCAATTCTGTGATCACTTCCCAAATTGTTCGCCCCTCCATGTGCAATTACTGAGAAAATATATCGGTTTTGCTTGATGCCCTTACTGAACGTTTGAGAGTGAGTCCCAAAAGTGTGATTCACTGGAGGTAACAGTTTACTGTAAGAGTTGCTGTTACACATTAAAAGTGATTTTTTTTTAAGGGAGAAAGCAGAGTAGTACAGTGAATAGCATTGTCGCCTCACAGGAACAAGTTCTCTGGTTTGTTTTTTGGTTGGTTTGCCTTCTCTGCAGAGTCTGCATGTATTACCTGCACTTACATAGATTTTTTCCTGGATGCTCTGGTTTATTCCCACATTCCAAAAACATATGATAGGTACATTGCTGACATCTAAATTGTCTATAGGTGTGAGTATATGATACAGAAAAAAGGTCTGTAAATCAATTTCTATTTCTCCTCTTTTCTCATAAACTCTGTGGACAGCAGTGGCCATTCATGGAAATATTATAAGAGTTAAGTGTGACTCATAAGTGTGAATGGAACTAATGGAGCTATCAATATGGGGGGGTGAAGTTTCAACATCCCTACTACTTATATATACCAACTCTTAAATTGCAGTACCTCAGAGAAATGGGAATTTACCATGATATAGCAATTTCAGATAGCATATATTTTCCTCTAAACACACATACATTTTTTTTAGGCAAAGTTTTTGAACTTACAGTGAGAACACCTTTGACTGTGGATTTCTTAATATCACAATTCTAGGCACCTGGGAAGCAAAATGTAGTACACTTACCTAGCTGTTCCTGAAAAATGTACCAACAATACACAATTAATTGTTTTGTTTTCCTATATTTATTCATATTTCATTTGTCTCTCTTCCACCTTCATAGGATGTTTCAGTCAGCTCTTTTCTTCTTGTTTTGTAATACTGACTTGTCAAGAGTATCTTTTTTGAAACTAATATCTCCTTTCTGCTCATTCTGTCTTCTTTCTCCCACTTTGTTACCAACTGCTTCCTTTAAAAAATGGAAGTTTGGGATTCAAAGATGGCCGCCATTCTGTAGACACTGCATATCTACAGCTCTTCAGATACTCGGAATAAAAATTAACCCTGAGGATATACTGCAAGTATTTTCTACACTAATTGTTGGCTAAAATTAATCTACTACAACTAAATATCATCTGAGAGGTGAAGGAACCGAAGGAAAATAAACAAATTAACAGGATTGGATCTGATTGCGTGACTGACTCTGAATAGAGTAGTAAACAAAGGAACTGTCTGAGTAGTAACCTTGGATATTTATCATTCAGCTATACTAAAGATTTGCTTTGCTTCACAATGTCAAAAGAAGATAAAAGTATGGAAACAACAACAACAAAAACTAAATTATCAGAACTTCAGTCACCAGAAAAAGATTTAACAACAAAAAGGCAGAAGATTACAAAACAGCAGGAACTTTCCAAAGCTGGAATGAAAAATAAACCGGATCAAATGGCTAATATGGAAGATATTAAAACTGCTTTGTTACCTATCCAAGAAGCTTTAAAAGAATTATCAAACCAGGTGCATTCTTTTGGTGCCACATGCACACAAATTCTTGAAAGAATAGATAAATCAGAAGCCAGAATATCTGAAAATGAGGACAGAATAACATTGCTTGCAAAAAAAAACAGACATTCATGACCTGGATATTCAGTCCATGCAAAATAAAATCCTGGATTTGGAGGCACGATCCAGAAGGAACAATATAATTATCAGAGGAATTCCAGAATCTATCCAATACAATGATTTAATTTCTACCATTACACAAATACTTGAAATGTTGTTTAATGACTTGGACATAGCTAAACAAATAGTCATAGAAAGAGCCCATAGAGCTCTCAGAGAAGCACAAGCCTCAAACATACCTAGACCAGTATACGTCAAAATACTTAACTACCAGGACGTAAACAAAATAATTTTAACTGTTAAAAAAAATGGAGGTTATATTATGTGGCAGAATAATAAAGTTTCTATGGCTCAGGATTTACCATTGCAAATAAGGCAAGCTAGACAAGCATTATCTCCATACTGTAAGTTTCTCATTGAAAAGAACATCAAATTTCAAATGAAATATCCTACCATATTGATTTTTACAGTCAAGAGTTCCAAATACTCCATATCTACAAAAAAAGAAGCAAAAGTTACCTTTTTGAAGATTTTTAAGTCCCTTCCAGCGTCGGAAGCTTGATCTGACCATCCAGTCTGTTTGCAGCAATGTGGATCCTGGGATTCCATGGTTACTATATTTCGAGGCTTCAAAATCCTTTGTTTGTTCTTTTTTCTTCTCCAGGCCTCTTGGTAAATGTTTAACTAGTTTATTTTTTCAGCTCCAGCTCGTCCACGAAGATTTCCCGAACTTTTATGGCTTTTACGAACTGAGCCCCTTCGCGAAGTAACAGGAAGTCCTTTAGATGCTGCTGAGGGTCCGTTTTCAAGGTGGTGCATCTGGAAGTCCGTCCGCTTAATGGTTCCCCCGTTGCGAGCTCGAAAACAGGATTACAAGCTCAGGAAGCAGGAAGATCTTTGTTGAGGAAGTGGAAGCTATTTGGACTGTAAAACGAGCATTCGTGGTCATTTAAAGTATGTAATATGTTTTACTGTTTTAAAGAGAACTGTGGATTCATTCAGGTATGATTATAATTTAATTAACAATGTACTGGTTCAAAATGTGTCATTTAACTGATTGCTTAGAAGTATTATAACTTTACTATAGTTATTCTTTTTCTTTAGGTATGTTATACTGAATATTGTTGTCTTAATAACCTGGTAGTATATTTTTAGTATTCTTTTTTCTGTATTACTGATGTGTTTTAATACTGCAAATCTTTAGATAATAATGGGATTTAGTGTTGAGATAAATACTAGTTAAAGAGACCATGAAACAGTATATTGTGTGCTCTTCAGGAATGTGAAGCTTAGCTTGTTTATGTACTGGCATGTGGTTCTGACTGTTTTGAGAACTGTATTACTTAGTTATCATTTTACAAATTTAACTATATTATCCAGTAAAGTGAAGTTAGAGTCCTATTTTTATTCACCTTATTTGCTGACATGATAATTCTAGATAATTTAGACTACATAAAGGAAGTCAGATTTAATATTATATTTGAATGTTAAACATTTGCTTTCTCCGTAGTTCCTTTTCTCTCTTTTAATTAACAATACATATGGTGAATTACCTTTACTTTAATAATGTTATTGTTTAATAGGTGTACTGCCACATATTTGACTATTTTAGATTTAAATATGGTTGTTAGGTAACTTAATGAGATACAACTACTTAGTATAAGTAACAATATATGAGAACTATTAGTGAGGTAGCATAGTAAATGTAAATGTAATGAAGACTGTTTACTTGATAGGCTTAACTATATAATGTGCACAAGAGCTGTGGATATTTATCAGTGTTTATTAGGGAATGTTAGGATTAGGCTTTGTAGAGTTAGATGTAGTTTTTATAGGTTTCTTGCATGTTTTTGATGTTATATTTTGTAAGATAAAGAATAGATGTTTAGTGAAGTTATTTAACTATAAAAGTTTTAACAGTGTAAAAAACCTATGTACGTCCTGGTCCAGGGGAATAGTGGATAGGCACTGGTTAGGGATGGGATGTCAAGATTGCTTCCAGACAACATATATTGTGCTAGTATACTCGAATTTAATATTGTTTCTCAATTTTAAAATATCTTTAAATGAATTAAAGATCTTAGTATGTGGATAATAGACCCATGGAATACTAAAGGGCTCCAGAACATGAAAAAAAGGAAATTATTTTTTCATTTATTTTTCCAATCAAAGGCATATTTTATCTTATTACAAGAAACCCACTTGACCAATGACCAATGGACTGTTCTTAAAAGTAAGAAATTGATTAGAGAGGTGGTAGCTTCAGAGGGAACAACTAATAGTGCAGGAGTGGCTTTTATCATTAAAAATCAGTATCAAGAGAAAATTCTTGACTTTAAAATAGTCAAAGAGGGAAGATGGTGTTATGTGATTCTTTCATCTACACTTTATGATAAACCTGTGGCACTTATTAATATATAAGCCCCATGTAACAATCAACAACTTTTTATAGCATCACTTTATTTTATCCTGACTCAATTAAATAACTGTTATATAATAATAGGAGGTGATTGGAATACATATCAAGATCCCAAATTAGATAAATCAAGTTCACACAGGTCTTTTAATAATCAAGCAGTGATAGCATTAAAGGAACTTAAAACAGATTTCAAATTATATGACCCATTTAAATATACAAACAATCAACTAAACTCAAATAACTTTACATTGTATTCAAGTTGTCATAAAATGTGGTCTAGGATTGATTTTTTCCTAATTTCAGATGTACTAATTACTTTAGATCCTTGTGTATCTATACAAGCTCGACACTTATTGGATCATTCTAGAATCACATTAATTTTTAACAATTAAATAGTAGGTAGGTGTCATAGAGGTTATAATTGGTATCTAAATCCGTATTTATTAAATAAAGAAGACATAACTAAAGAAATTCAAGAGGCCTGCAATCATCTACTAATTAATCTTTCTAAACACCGGCATCCATCTGATATAGAATGGGCAACGACCAAAGCACAAATAAGAGGAATTTTTCTCCAAAAGGCTACTTATTATAAGAAAATACAAACTAGAGACATACAAGAATTAGAAACTAAAATTAAGTTACTAGATCAAGATTTAATCGGGAACTATAGTAAACAAACTGAAATGGAGCTATTAAAATGTCAAAAAGATCTTTTTTTACTACAAAATAGTAAATTGTCATTTTAAGAACAGAAAATACTGGTAAAATATGCTAATCATATTCAGACCCCATCAAAAGCACTAGCTCGTATCATTAATCAATCGAAAATACCTTCTCAAATTTCTGAAATACAGTTTAATAATAAAAGATATACCAATACTGAAGACATTATGAATACCTTTGAATTAATATTCTCTCAGATTTATGGCGAACATCGGGAATTACTTATACATAAGAGTAATAATGATTTTTTGCAGAAGATTACTTTTCCGAAAATTGGTGATGAGTCTCATGAGAGTTTAATCAAACCAATTTCCTCTGAGGAGATAACAGATACAATTAAAAATTTGAAGCCACATAAAGCGCCAGGACCGGATGGTTTGACTTCTGAATTTTACAAAACTTTTGGTGATATACTGGGTAAAATACTTCCACAAGTATTTAATTATATAATTAACAATAAAATTAATGATCCGCATTTTAATGCTTCGAAAACAATTCTTATACCTAAAGAGAATGCAGATCTTCAAAATCCGGATAACTATAGACCCATTTCACTTTTAAATATAGATATGAAAATTATGACATCTATTTTAGCCAATAGATTGAAGAAAGTAATAAACCTAATAATATCTGATGAACAAGCTGGCTTTATAAATGGTAGACAAACTACCGATAATACGTTATCACTTCATACACTCATTTCTTATGCCAATCATAAAAATCTTAATGTTTACGCACTCATAATTGATGCTCAAAAAGCTTTTGATAGAGTTAATTTAAAATTTTTGTTTGATATTCTATCATATTTTAATATACTCCAAGACTTCATTTTAACATTAAAAAAATTATATAATAATCCTTATACAACTTTATATATTAATAAAAATTTCTCAAAAAGAATACAAATTAAGAATGGTACCCGTCAAGGATGTCCGCTATCTCCTATTTTATTTAATTTATATCTAGAACCACTATTTTTACATATTAAGCAAAATATTTATCATAATGCTCCAATAATATATGGTACGAAAATATCTATGGCTGCTTTTGCTGATGATCTTAATATTTATTGTACGACGCCTGTTTCAGATACTAAGAAGACATTAAAAGCAGTGGAAGATTTTGCAGAAATATCTAATTACAAAATAAATTAAAAAAAAAAAACAGTTTATTTCCCTTAAAGACGCCTACACCCTTTTCACTTTTACCATTGGTAGGTCAGGTAAAATCCGAAGAAAAAATAAAATATTTAGGTATTGTTTTCTCAACAGATAATAGAGACTTTTATGTGAACAATGTCAAGCTAATTTGGGATCATATACTCTGATTTAAAAAGATGGAATAATCTGAAATTACCAATAATGGCAAAGACTTCAATTATTAAAATGAATGTTCTCCCTAGAATATTATATATTTTTCGTGCTACTCAAGTCTCAATTTCTAGGAAATTCTTTAAACAACTTTATACGGAATTAGGTAGATTTTTATGGGAACCTAGGAAAACTAGAATATCCTATGATAAACTGATGACTCCAAAAAATAAGGGTGGTTTAGAATTACTGAACTTTGAAGCATATTATTTAATAATAAATGCTAATAGAATTCTAAGAGTGGTTAACTTTGATAAGTCCAGTACTAAATGGTCACCCAAGTGGTTGATTTTGAATTACAAACATGTTGTCAAATTGGGTATTAATTTTAAGGCATTACCTTTTTTAAATAAAGATACCTTTAAAATATACGCTTTGATGGATCATATTAAATTATATATAATATCAATACAAAACCTGTTTAAATCACTAAATCTTTTACAGTATATGATGACCTTTCAACCATTTCATAAGAACCCGAATTTGAAAATCGGTAATCAATTGATAGATCTTAAAAAATTCCCACTTATAATTGATTTAACCATACTTGATTTATATCCCTTTCTTGGTATCTCAATACACGACATGTTAAGAGAGCTGAGCCTTCCGAACTCTTATTTAATTATAATGAGACAATTAAAGGATCTTTCAATAACTTATTTTAGTAATTTTAAAATTAATGAAGAAGACTTAACCATTTGTTCAAACTTATGGCAAACTCTTATGCAAGACTTCAAATATATAACGGCTTCATATAATTTGATAAAAGATGTGAAATATAATAACCAAATACTTTTATCTAAATATTGGAAGGATAAATTATTACTGAGTGATGATAATAAAATATTGAAAGCAATTAATCTAACTTTAAGATCAGTATCTCTTCAAAAGCTATTATTCACTCAGCTGATGATATTTAATAATGTTTACTACACTCGCCTCAGCTTACATAAATTCAGCTCGAAAAATTCACCTAAATGTCCATATTGTATTGATCAAACCGCTGATCTATTACACATGCTCTGGAGCTGTAAATGTATATTCAAACTTTGGAATTCTCGAAAAATTCAATTACAAAAAATGGGTTATCAACAGTCCACACTTTCTTGGGAGTCTATGATTCTTCATATTCCTCCAAATGACTTGAATAGATCCCAAGTGATCATACTCATAAATATTTTCTTGTTAATTAAGCTTTATATAGCTACAAATTGGCTGAATCCATCTTTGACTTTATGGAAAAACTTTAAAAGTGTAGCGATAAAACATATTTTAGCACATAAATTACTAACTAAAGATCATAAGAAAAATATAAATAATACAAAAAATATGGGAGCAAATCTTTAACATTGTGTTAGCCTAATGTTCTAATCCACTTTTCCCCGGGAAGTACATATTTAATATGGAGATTAGTATAAATAAACCTTATATTAATATTAGATCTTTTTTCCTTTTTTTTTTTTTTCTTCTCTCTTTTTCTTTTATAATACCTTTTTAGAATTTTATCTTAATGTACAATGATCTTATGTAACTGTTGGAAACATTCATGTATATAATGTACATATGTTGTAGTGTTGTATTAATTGGAAAAGCATAAAGATTTATTACTGAAAAAAAAATGGAAGTTTAATACCGGCTGCTCACACAGTGTTCATAGGTGATTACTAGGCTAATGGCATAAGAGTGTTTACAAGCTTAGCCAATAATACCCAGGATATGACACTATTATATCTTAATTCACCAGATTTGAGATGGGATAGTATCAGGGTAGTGGGTCTTTGGGTGTTGGAGCCCTGATACATTTTACAAACTGCCTCTGTCCATAAGGGACATGGGTAGTACCCCAGGAGTGCATTTACACTTCCCCATCCATTCATCCAAATTCATTTTGATAAGTCTGAGAGACAGGCTTTGCTTTAGGAAGATGAGAAGTTTATTCCATAGATGAGGCAGACTTTGGAATATGAATCTGGTTTCCAACAAGTTCTATTAGAGTCACAGATAAGGTTCAGCTCCATGGAATGAGTAACTCTTGTATAATTTTTCTTGCCAATATGTATAATTTGGTTTACCTTCATTAGGTCGGGAGTCCGTTGTATGATGCACTAAAGTGCGAAAGTACAATGGAAAGATTTGGGAATGTTGAATCACATAGTTGTGAATTCAAATGAGCAAATGCCAGTATGCATTCACTCATTTGAATTCGGCATTCTGGGGTGCAGATCGCACTATAGTGGGGATTGGGACATGTACCCTTTCCTTCACTGTAGTGCTATCTTGGTGTTAGTATAGTAAATTAGCAGGGGTGTGGGGGTGCAGGGGGCTTGACCCCCTGCATAACAATGCTTGGAGACATCAGGAAATGTCTTCTAAATGACACTGTTGTAATGTAGTTCAAAAATGGTCGAATCTGGGTTTCCAGTAAACCATTTTTGATATTTTGATTTGGACACATTTCCAAATTCACCATTTAAAGTCACACAATAACATGATCGCACATTACATTTTCAACTAAATGAAGGTAAACCGTAAAATGTTCATCATACTGGATCAGATAATGCCTTGTAGATCAGGCATAAGTCCCCTATCGATAAATAATATGAGATGAAGTAAAGGGATAGGGCCTTTAGTCTGTCTGCATAAAACATGCATCTTACGGTTTGTATTTTTTAGTGAGTAAACTCTGGGCCTGCTCCAGTTGGTGTAGGTGCCTGGTTAGGTATTTGCAGAAGGGAGTATTATACTCGATTATGGGCCTAATAAGGGCTGAATGCAATGGCACTATGACTTACTTTGATCTTGATGGCATGCTTTTATTTATAAGTTGAGCTGCACAGAAGGATTTCTCCTCTACTGTAGCTACCTGGTGGCCAAAGTTTAGGTTACTATTATCTGTGTTCCTAAGTCCCTTACCAATGGGTTTGCTTTTAGGGGATGTACTATCAATATTATAATTTGCAGGGATATCTGATTTACCAGAGTGTATGATTACACATTTTTTAACATTTAGTCTCAGACCATGGTTTTGGCACCTGTTGTTTGTCATTTTTAGGCCTGTTTGTAGGATGTCAACATCATTTGAGGAGTTAGTGATTCCTCTTAGCTTACAGTCATCAGAGAACTTGGTGAGCCAGAGGGCCCCAACATTGGTCTTCATTTCAGAAAAGTATATACTAAACAAGAGGTGCCCCAATACTGAGTCCCGTGGGACACTGTTAGTAATAGGTTTCTTATCAGAAGTGAATTCACCTATCCGGATATGTGTCCTGTCAGTAAGCCAGTTGGCTACCCATCTGACAATGTTGGGCTTTATGCCTAACTCAATAAGTTTATCTATGATACTTGAGTGGGGGATTGTGTTGAAAGCTTTGGCCAGATCTAGAAACATGGTGTGTACTGTTTTACCCTCATCCATGGCCCTAGTGATTTTCTCAAAGAAGTTCACCAGATTGAGCAGGCAAGACCTCCTTTGAGTGTTTGGAAAGTTCCTATACCATTATTGATCAGGTCCATGATAATTCTCCCCATGGCCTTACAGATAAGACTGGTCAAGCTTATGGGTCTGTAGTTCCCTGGATCCGTTTATTCCTTGTGCAGAGGGACAAATGTTGTAGTCCTCCATTCCTCTAGGACAAAGCCTGTCTCACGGCTGTGGTTAAAGAGAGTTATAGTGGTCCTGATAAATTCTGTTTTAAGCTATTTAAGAAGCATCCTGGAATGTTTTAGGAACCCATGAAGGCTGTGGTGTTGGCTTTAGTGAGTGCAGTAAGGACCTGTTTCCTCATAATGACCAGTAGGGGAATGGTTGCGGGTATTTCTTTGGGTGTGGTAGGAGGTGATGGGAGGGAGAAGTTTGTATTGAACATGTCAACTGGCAGGTTTGCTACAGTTCCAGGCTGCTTGTAAGCATTGCCGTTCATGATTAACTTGGCACATTGCTCAGCATTTGTGCTGAGATTACAAACATAATTAAAAAAAGACTTATAGTTATCTTTCTGGGAGGCTATCCTTGCCTCATAGTTTGCTTTTGCAGATTTGACTGGCTCTCTAATTTGCTTGTTTAGACTGGTGAGTACCTTTTTGCAATGTTTTGTCTGTTCCTTCTTGGCTTTGGAAAAGATTTTTTCCCTTTTGTTGAATAGCCTATTTATGCTATGAGTCCACCAGGGTGGTTTATTTTTGACAGCATAGGTTTGACTCAGACAGGTACTGCCTCCTCTATGGAGCTATGAATGTGGTTGTACAGTGCTTTTATGTACAACTCAGAGCAGGCTTCAGTGTCATCCAGGTTCAGTGGGGCTTGGAAGTTTAATAAGCTGTCACATAGTTTGAGGTAATTGGCCTTAGCAAAGTTCTTAAAAAGTTTGGAGTTTGATGGGGGTTCTAGGTTAGTTGTAATACAAAAGCAGATCATTTTGTGGTCAGATTGTACCAGGGAGGAATTAATGCATGGGAGAGAGCAGCATCTCCCCATGTTCGTGAGTACTAGGTCTAGGATGTTGGTACCGCTAATTGGTGAGTGAACTAGTTGCTCCACGTTGTTAGCATTGATGAAGTCCAAAAACCTCTGAGAAAGTGAATTATGGGCCATATAAGTCTCACAGCTTATGGACGAGATAGTTGAAATCACCCATAAGTATAGTCTTAGGCTGAATGTTAAGAGATTCCAGTAGGTTTAGATAGGGAGTGTGGTTTTCTAGACTCATTTTAGGGGATCTGTAGCTACAAAGATATGATGGGGGTCACACCTATGGTTAGTGGGCATGGAGTAGCTCAAGTGAGTCATGTTGTTGGACTAGTCTAGTAGTGTACTTGTCCTTTAAGAACACTGAGACACCCCCTCTCTTTGTTTTATCCTCAGCTGAGGGGGATTGAAATGTATGAAAGGCATTGTAGCCTTTGATAGTCAGGGTGTTCTCCATGGTTCTGAACCATGTTTCTGTGACTGCAGATCTGTCTGCATTCTCCAGGGTGAGGAGTGCTTCCAGCAAGTGCAGTTTTTTTATTTAAACTCCTAGCACTGAGCAGCAGTAACTTTAGGTAGTCGTGAGTGATTTTTGTTATGCTGGCAGGTTTAGCAACTTGGTACAGCATTAGAAAGGCATTATGGGGATGAATAACGTTTTTGCCAGTATCCAGAAACCAAGTGGTGACAAGTACAAACCATCTATGGCAAAGCATCTTGGTTTGTCGATGTTGTCTCCCCAGGCTGACAAATATTGTTGGTGAAAATCCAGCACACTATACAGAGTAAATACTGAATTTGTTTAGTATCCAAAGTCTGAATGTATACAAAGTAAATTAATTCTCCCAGAAATAAAAATAGAAGGCAAGACCTTAAGCTTTGGTGCTGATATTGCAAGCAGAGTAATTATAATGAATAAAATGAAAACAGAAATAAATGACACAGTTTTTCAACTAACTGCTCTTATACTGAAAATGTATACAGGATAATATAACACAGTAATAGGAACTAGTGATGTAAAAGTTGCTTACAATGAACAAAAGTAAACATTATCTTTATTAATGTAAAATAATGGGCCAGGTTTGCTTGGTTAAAGCAAGCTAAACAAAATCCAGTTAATGAAACTGAAATGATGCATACACATTCTTAAAGTTCTAGAAAAGGTGACAATTAACTATGAAACAATATATAATGAAGAAATAAATTGTTAAAAGGAATCACCACTAAGATTTGTATTTTAGCAGATACCCAAATTAGATTTTTCAAACAGAGAGCAGTTTGTAGCACATGAAGTACTTTGACTACTCTTTGAGAATCAGAGCAAAATATCTGTTAAAATGTGTTTCATACTTAAGAATATTGGTCTAACAAGCTTGTTACAGAAAGGTACTTATGTATAAATATAAGTGTTAAAACTAACAAAACCTCAGAGTAACATAGAAGCAACAATTACCACAGATCTATGACAAAAAACAACTAATGTCTTGAAAAGCTGTAACACACCTCACTCTGTCATGCAAACACCAACCAGAAATGAACTGTACCTTTAATCAACCAACAATTTTATAATTTGTTAGATATTTCATGCTGACACCATTTTTAACTGTTAGTAAGTACATCAGAGCCAGCTAGAACTCCCCATGTATTGCACTGTGATCTGTTCTACAATTGCAGACATTTACTATGTTTGATTTTGTTTTCCTTTTAGTGACTTGCTGCTTGTTGACTATCTACCCCTCCTCCTGTAATCCATTTGCCCATTCATTCCTCCCAGGGCAAGAGCCATTCCCAGCCCATGTGTTCCTTGTGAGGTGACAGCTGAATGTGAAGACATCATAATGGCAGCCATTAGGGCATTTTTCCTGTACACCCTTACCCCACCCTCTGGTGATGACATGGACTTCTGTATCACTATGGGGAATCACCTATATCCGGATACAGAGGCATGTCCATTCCTTGACAAGCGCTCACAATGACTACTATTTTACCTGCATGGCCAGGACTCAACCACATCCCTCCTCCTTAGCTTATTCTTTGGGAGACTATACTATGCCACTCTCCTGGACGCAGGTGACTGCAGAGGGAATAGCCACCATGACCCATCCCATCTGACTCTTCCAGCTTCCTGAGCCACTAATCGACTCAAATGATGGGAGGGGAGTCGCAGACAAGGCTGGAACACATCCATTTGCTATGTGTTCTCAAAAATGGATTCAGAAAATTCATCTTAATGCACTTGAGGTGAGTTTCTTAATTTCATTTCACAGTCAGTTTGTAATTGAAGATCCCATCATAATACTCTGTGTTATGCTATATATGCTAAAACTGAAGAAGAAATGAGCAGACTATTGAAAGAAAAACATTACAAGTCCTGTAAAGTGTTTTATATTTTATTAATTTACTAACAAGGTAAACCCAGTGAGCACATCTATCCCTTTTCAGTGTCAAACTAGGGCACTGTCTGGTCAAGTTACTTGCTCAGAGTCATATAATAGGCAAATGGAGATGGAAGGAATCAAACTCAATACATTTGACTATAGGAAGCAACTTGTTAACAGCTCAAAGTTTTAATCCTCTATGCCAACTGTCAGACTGTTCAGAATAGGATGCCTGAGGTACCCATTCTGAGCTATCAGGATTTGAGGAAAATATAGGGAGTATTAATAAACACACAATGCACAAAGCACTCCTTTTTTCCAGGATTGCTCAGTGTATTATAAGAAGACAATTGAAAGACTGCTGTAGTGTTACAGTGGCATGAATCCAGATTGCTGAAGCACTATGGCAGTCTTGTTAGAGAATACCTCATGCAAATGCAGCAGTCCAGGGTCACGGGTAATGTAAATTCACCATGTGCTCTGACCCTAGGGCATTACAGTAGGATCAAAATAGCATGCACAGGCTGATTCAAAGACAAGCTGATAGGTGCTATTGTATATGAATTGCTGTCTATGGCAGGAATGCTTCTGTTAGTGCTAGAGCAGGTAAGTACTGCAGGGCTGTGTGTGTGTGTGTGTGTGTGTGTGTGTGTGTGTGTGTGTGTGTGTGTGTGTGTGTGTGTGTGTGTGTGTGTGTGTGTGTGTGTGTGTGTGTGTGTGTGTGTGTGTGTGTGTGTGTGTGTATGCACAACTGTACACGAACATTATCGTGAATAGATTAGCCTGCACGCGTGTGTGTGTGAGACTTTCCCATCTCTGTGACTGCTTGTATGTCTCACATGTGTCTAATTGTCTGCCTTTCTTTCTCTGTCAGTCTCTGTCTGTCTGTAAGTACCTGTGCAAAAGCTTTGCGTAGCTTGGTAGGAGGAACACTTAATGTAGTTGTTCCACTTGTGTTATATGTTCATTTCAGAGACACACAAATGAGTTTCTAACTAGACATTGCTCCATGCGACTCAACATGTTTCTGAATTGCAAGTTAGCTCAATAGTACAACTAGAGCACAAAAGCAAGGCACTATATTGGAACAGTATATCATATAGCAAGTGAAAAAACTTATTGTATTGCTAGTGGGGGGGTAAGAGGGCTTCTAATTTAGATAGGAGTTATGCTTATCAGCTACTGTCTTTGGTTGATCAGTGTATGAAATACTTATCCATAAATAATCATAAAGAGATGATTACATATAAATGTTTACCATTTGGAGTTCCATCTTCACCTGCTGTTTTTCAGAGGATAACAGAAAGTTTATTACAAGGTGCTCCACGTGCTATAATTTATTTAAATGATGCCTTAGCTTATGTAGTTACAGAGCATGAACATTTCCAGAACATATAGAAAGTCCCAAGAAGACCAGAAGCGAAGAAGATGCAGGTTTGTATTCTACAATTATGTGTTTTTTGAAAAGAGCTACAATACTTAAGGTAAGAGTCCAAAACCAAAGACATAGTGTTAATGCATATGGTTTACATCCTGTATAGAATAAAGTAAAAGCCATTCCATAGGTGAGATACTCATCAAACCATTTTAGAACTGATGGGATATTGAGGTGAACAAATCCTTTACATCTATTGCTACAAAAAGTAAATGTACCACAACAGGTTATCCTTCACCAGTCTTTAAAAAATCCATTGAATCTTTGATCCAGTAAGAAACATTTTCATTAATTTTCTTCAGTTTATAATCTATAAATGTTCCCATTATGTACATCTTCATCCCCCCTGCCTCAACAGTGGATCTCAAAGGAGGATCCTCCACATTTTTATGCATTTTGGTACACCTAACATGGTGAAGATCAATGGTTTCTCAGCATATATGTATTTATATCCACTATTGCTAAGTTGCCCCTGAATAAATATGTTATAAAGAATATTGTCTATTTTTTATAAGCAATGTTGATTTCATTTTTAGATACTTCTTGGTAAACATGTCATCCAGTTTACTCAACATCTCGCCAATGCAGTGTATTTTATTTATAAGAACTAACCCTCCCCCTTTATCTAGTTTCATCAACCTGATACTTCTTTCTCTACAAATGTCCTCCAACAGCTTCTGTTCTCTCTTACTTAAATTGAACCATGTATTATAACATCTTCCTGATAAAATTGCCCTTTTATTATGTTCACATATTTTTTTCAAATAAGGATACCAGTGGGTGGGAGAGTGGATTGAAGTTACTGACTGTCCTTAAATGTTTCCCTTTGTAGGAATTATCAACATTATTGCTGGACAACCAAAGTGTCAAATTCAACTTTCTGGTGAATAAACACAAGGCATAGGATCATATGATCATAAGAGGTTACTAGGCTATTGGCCCTGAGGCCCTTATAAGCCTAGCCAAGAATTTAGCCCATGTTTAGACAAGTCAGCACCCAGAGCCCCTATCTAGCAGGGACACAGGTGGAATCCCAGGGTGTGTTTTCTGTTTCCCATCCAGTTATCCAGGTTGCACTTAAAACGGGATAATGAGATACTCTGCTTGATGTGGAGCAGGAGTCTATTCCACAGATGGGAGAGTCACTGGAACACAAATCTGTCCCGCCAACAAGTCCTATTGATGTCACAGACCAGGTTGAGGTTGCGCATACAGGTTACTCAAGTGGAGCTTGACTTGTGGATATGCAGCAGTCCCATCAAGGCGGGGTCTGAAATTGCTTTGTATGCCAGACAGAGGTCACTGCTGAGGAGTCTGTATGAGAGGAGAGGGACAGGTCTTTTAACCTATCTGTGTAGGGTAGATGTTTGAGGCCCTGGATTCTCCTGGTGAGGAACCGCTGTGGTCTCTCCAGCTGCTGCATGTGCTTTGCAAGGTACATGCTTAAGGGGGCATTGTACTCAATAATTGGCCTTCTAAGGGAAGAATACAGGGATCTTAATGACATCTTTGTCCCTGGATGAGATACTCTTACTTATGAGGTGGGCCATGTAGAAAGATTTCTGTACAACGGAAACAACATGGTGGTCAAAAGTCAGGTTGCTATCAACCTGGTAGCTCAAATCCCTCACTACTGATGCTGTACTTAGGGCATTGTTATTAATGTAATAATATGTGGGGACATCACTCTCCCCAAAGAGGATGATGATGCATTTTTTTGCATTCAGCTTGAGGCCATGTTTCTGGCACCAGTCATTCGTTTGGGTGAGACCCTCTTTGAGGACATGCACATCACTTAAAGAATTGCAGTCATCTGCAAACTTGGTCAGCCATAGCCCACTAGTTTTAGCCTGCACCTCAGAGAAGTATATCCTGAATAACAGAGGCCCCAAGACCGATCCCTCGGGTACGCCGCTTGTTAGGGATCTACTGCTTGAGGTGGCTTCCCCTATTTTGATTAGGTGGGTTCTATCAGTGAGCCAGTTTGCTACCCATCTGGTAACATATGGATTGATGCCTAGTTGAGAGAGTTTATCTACTATGCCCAAGTGGGGAATTGTATCGAAGGCTTTGGCCAAGTCAAGGTAGGCAGTGTACACTGTCTTCCCCTCGTCCATAAGTCAATAGGTATATCCACCTCTCCTTGCAGAAATAAAAGTATTAAAATAAATTATCATGTTCTTGTGTTATGTCTAAATCATTAAAAGTGTATATTAAACCCATATCTTTCTCATAATCTGGCAGTTCTAGTGCAGGAGGCAGGAGCTGTGGCTAGAGCTTGTTTTATGTTCTAAAAATATTTTTTTTCTGAGTCTTTCTACAGTAGTGGTTCAGAGCCTTCAGGTTTTAGGTGACTTGTAAGAAGTTTTACAGTTTCAGTGCAGTTTGGTATCCACTGCCTACAGTATCCTGTCATCCCTAAAAAGACCTGAGCGGATTATGCATTGTTGGCTGAGGGGCTTCAAATACTGCTGTAGGAAATGAGGGTAAAATTAATCTGGTACCCTGGGAGATAAATATTTAAATGAGGAAACAAAAGTCAAAGTTTTAAACTTGAGAGCTTATTTATGACCTTTTTCTGCTATCTGTGTCAGCATAGGTTCATAGGTGTGTACTAAGTTAATGACCACTAGGGCTGTTATAAGCCTAGCAATGCAACCCAAATGTGACCCACACCTTAATTTATATAAGGGATGATTTACTGATTTCCTCTGTTCAGCAGAGTCATGGGCACCAGACCAGTGGGTGGATTTCTGAATCCCCATCCATTGGTCCAAGTTCTACTTAACAGGATTAGGGAGAAACTCTACCTCGCATGGATGGGGAGCTTGATCCAGATAAGGTGAATCCTCTGAGAAACATATCTGTCTCTCCAACATGTTCTGTTTATGTAGCAAGTAAAATTTAGGTCTTTTGATCAAGTAGTTCTGATACTGCTTGTTTTGTGGATGTAAAAAAGGTCCATCTAAACAAGATCCAGGCATGCCTTGTATGCCAGGTAAAGATCACCTCTCAGAAGTCTGCATGATACTGAGTAAAGAGTCAGGGCTTTCAGGTGATCAGCATAGGTCATTGTGTTTACTCCCTGTATTCTGTTTGTAAGGTACCTTTATGGACATTCCAGTTGCTTCATGTGACTGGTCAGATACATACTGAAGTGGACATTATACTCTATGATGGGTTTGATGAGTGCCGAGTACAGTGGTACAATGACCTCATTAGTCCTAGATGCCATGTCCTTACTTATAAGTTGAACAACACAGAAGGAGTTTCTTACCAGCTTGGACTTGTGTTAGTCAAAGGCTAGGTTACTATCTATATATATGAATTCCAAGATCCCTGACTAGTGAATCAATGTTTAGGGGTATTTTATTGATGACATGATTAGCTGGGGTGGCCATTTCTTAGTATTGAGTTTTAAGCCATAGCTTTGGCACCAAGCATTTGTCTGTGTTAGACATTCCTGAAGGGTGTTCTCATCTTCGGAAGATTCAGTTACTGCTCTCAGTTTGCAACCATCTGTGAACTTGGTCAATCAGAGGCCTTTGACATTTGGTTTAACCCTCAAGACATAAATGCCAAAGAGGAGTAGGCCCAGCACAAAGCTCTGAGGGACTGTATTGGTGACTGGCCTCTTTGTAGAGGTGGCTTCACTGACCCTAACTTCTTCAGTCCTTTCCATGAGCCAGCTATCTATCCAGCATGTTATAAAGGGGTTTATGCCTAGTTCTGTAAATTTGTTGACAATGCCTGAGTGGAGTATTGTATCAAATGCTTTAGCCAAATCTAGGTAGGCAGTATGCACCACTTTCCCCTCATCCATTGCCTCTGTGACCTTTTCAAAGAAATCTACCAAAGCATAACCTCCCTTTGACAAAGCAAAACTAGAATGGATCCAGTGTCTGGAGGTCTCCTATGTTTAATTGTTGCTAATTTCCATGATAATTCTTTCCATGGCTTTGCAAGCCAGGGTAGTCAGACTAATGGGTCTGTTGTTTCCAGGATTTGTTTGAAGTCCTCCATTCTGTAGGGGGATGACAGCCACAGTCCTCCATTCTCAAAGTGCAAAGCCTGTTTTAAGACTATAGTTAAATAGTGATTCCAGAGGTCCTGATTAAGTTGTACTTAAGACAGTTCAGGAAGCATCTCAGGCTATTATCTAGGCCCAATGAGGTTATGTTCATGGCTTTAGCAAGCACAGCCAGTACATGCTCCCTAGTTATAGTTGGAGGAGTTATGTTTGAGGGTATTTCTTTGGGGATGGTTGGGAATGAGACAGAGGTAAAATTAGAAGTGAATTTGTCTGCTAACAGATTCACTGTATCTCCAGGCTCAGAGAATGTGGCACCATTAATCAGCTGTTCAGCATATTGCTTTGTGCTGCCCTTGAGGGTTCTAACATAGCTGAAGAACGTCTTATGGTTATCTTTCATTTGGGAGGCTATCTTAACTTCAAAGCTGGTTTTGTTTGACCTAATTAGCCCTCTAAGCTACCTATTTAATTGATGCCAGAGTTTCTCTCTTTATGGGAATTATCCTTCCTGATTTTTGCCATAGTTGTGTTCCTTCTGTTGTAAATCCTATTTTATTTCAACAAACCATTATTAATAAAATGTAGTTTGCCTTAGAATAGTTAAAATGTAGTTTGCCTTAGAATAGTTCCTAACTGTTACTGGTTTTACTGGGGTTACAGCGCTGATTTTGATTTCAAAGGAGACAATTTTATCTTCAGACCTTACCAGGTAGAATGAGACATGGGAGTGGGTTGCAGCATCTTTTTTTTTTGTGAGAGAGGTTCAGTATGTTACTTTTGGTCAAGGTTGTTTGTATTTACAAAGTCCAAGAATCCGTGTTGTGCCTGTAGATTTGTTATCATGTAGGATTCCCATTCTTTAGAAGGTCATAGTATGTATTGTGGAATTCTGGTACAGGATTTTATCCAGCACATCATCTTGTTTGACCAACCAAGAAGTACACTTGTTATTGATGTATATCATGACACCTCCACTTTTAGTGCCTGTCTGTCAGTAACTGCATAGAAGTCTTTATTTCAATGCACTGAGGTTCAGTTGAGTTGATATTGCTACATCAGTAGGTCTGATAATTTTGCATTGCCCAGAAAGGCACTGTGGGGTGGATAAAGTTAGAGTGAGTCAGAGTCTATAAATAAAGCATCCACATACTAAACTAAACCAGAATTTTAGTCTATGTTGAATCTGCAATCATTACTTTTGGATCTTTTCTCCCCAGGCCTCCACTGAAAATAGGTTTTGGATGGTGGAAAGCAAAGCATAAATCTGTTATAGAAAAAAATGTATCACCTATGGTGGTATGCAGCTCCGAACTGTTGTTGGATTTGGGATAACTGGGAAAAGCAAGGAATGAAGAGTGGTTTACAGTTTTCAAATCTTGCTCAAACTGATAGTTATCTTTTCTTGGCTTCTTAACTAGAAGTATTGGGAGTGTTAAAGGGGCTTTTAGTTTGAACTATGATTCCCTGTTCTGTTAGAGATTGAATAACAGGCAGCATTCCTGTTCTACTTCACATTTTAAAGGATATGGCACTTTTTAAAGGATATGGGGCACACAAAGAGTGGTTTTGATGAATCCAATCTAAACATAACTGGTTCTGCAGATTTTAATATCCCTGCTTCATCTGAGTGCTGACCCTAGAGAGTATCTTTTGTAATGGCTCCCTATTGTAATTCAGACATTCATAAATGCAGGCACTGAACTACAAAAAAAAATCAATATGCAGGAGAACAGTGAATGTCAAAAATTGCTTTTCTCCTTTAAATTGTTTTGCAGGTGGGCAAGCCCTGTACCCCCATACCTCAAATTTATATATACCATATCCAAGATCACCATACCTCAGAGGAAAAAGGAATACTCCAAGAAACATCAAACTCAGAAACAATACATGTAACTCTGTATTTTCACACATTCAGTCTATAGTTCACATTAATGAGTCTTGGAATATGAGACGGTCACCTTTGTAACATATCTTCAGCTGAATACTGTTCTCCTGACATTTCCTCTTTAGTTTGGATAAGGCTACAAAACTTCTTCCTCTGCTTCCACTAGGACATCCAAATATACTCCATCTGGTGCACAGTAGATGGTACAACACAGTTTACAAAATAAACCTCTACATATTAAATTTACTAAAATAATCATACTCAGTAAAAAGATATGTTTTACTTCTATGAATCCCAGGGAAGTAGGTATTGTTTCAGAGACTGGATAAACAACAGGAATGTTGGTCATGTCTGCAACTTTCACTTGGCCTCCTGACATGGGAAGATTTATGTAAGATGTAATCTTCAGCACTAATCAAGCTGCTTCTATCTCAGCTAAAAAGGGATTTTTTGTTGTCCTAAGCTCAAGCTTACATATGGCCCCTTTGATTTATTAGTACAAGAGGATTTAGATTCACTTATGATTCTCTTTCTGAGTGCCCTTAGTAAGTGAATTCATGGCTCCATTCCATCTGGGGATGGTGCAAAGGTAAAGGGAAGTTACTATATTCAGGTTGCCATAAAGTCCAACCCTTCTGTTTCTGCTGTTGTTTGTAAAGATATTCCCCTTTAAAGTGTCCTGTTTTATCACAGCTGGAGCAAGTTTCTCTTCAAAGGGGTGGGGGCAGTCCAGCAGGCTGACCCAGCATTCAACCAGTCTGATGCTAGAGCTCTACCCAATTCTCTAACAACCCTTCTCCACATATTTTGATATCATCTCCTTCCCTTTCCTGGTGCCTCAAGATTTTTAATTTGTAGTTCCATTAATGCCTGTTCAGTTCCTATTTTCTCCTGACCATCATTCCTACGGTTAGCACAATGAAGTATTTTTTTTTTCAAATCCTTTGTCTGCCAGCCTAAGCACACTTGCTTTAGTTGTGCCTGAATGGCCTGTTATAACCTTATTTTTCAAACACCTTTATTATCTTAAGACATGGGCATACACACTCACATTGATAGAAAAGAAAACAAACCATATTAAAATTTTACATTCTTTATATATTACATATACAATTTGTTTTTATATAACAAATGTCATTCACTCAAACATTACACAAATTACTCATTTCCCTTCTTCTCTTAAACTTAACTCCTCCTGCTAAACATTATTTTGCATGTGTGTTCCCATACACTCCATTTATTTCTATGTAATTTGCTCATTCCCCATTCTGAAGATCCAACTTTCAGTTTTTATCTTTTTAACAGTATTCGGTACATTGATTATAGTTGGTTTAGATATTAATTTCCATTTTATAGTAATTGCTTTTTTGGTAGCCAATAGCATTAAACTCAATAAAGCCTTACTATATCTAGGCAATCCAGACCTTGTGTCCCAGCCCAAAAGAATCATCTCTTTAGTTACAGTCATTAGCTTCCCCAATATTTCTAATAGTTTTAAAATCTGCCAACTCATTACACTCCCAAAAACATGTTCCAGATACCTCTTTCCTCCCCATTACACCTCCAACATGTTTTATCTACCTTAGAAAAAATCTTTGAAGTCTGCCTGGGGTATAAAAATAGCTATGCAACCACTTCCAAGCAAAAATCCTAAACCTTCTGGACTTTGTTGCATATCTGGGAGCCATACATATGTCCTCCCATTGTTCCCTTGGAAATTGTTTTCCAGTTTCTCTTCCCAATATTTTCTAACCTCCTCTGATTTATTCTTACAGTTCACACTATCTGTCTTCTAATGGAAAATGGAGACAACCAACTGAACTGTGAAGGATTTCATGATAAAGAGTTGTAGTAATTGCTTTGCGGATTGTCAACTCTCAGTTTTTCAATACAGAAGTAGCTCATTGTAAGGATACAGTCTGTCACAATCTAAACTATTAATGGCCAAAAGGTTGAAAAATAAATTATTTACATCATCTACACTGCTGATGGCTGAAACTTGACACAAGGCAAAGGTAATTCTAGAAAGAAACCAGAAGAGAAATATTAATGTGATGATAACTGCATGAGGCTACCAGATTTACAAGTCAGAGATAATGTAAGGATAAAGGGGTTGGAAAGTTTGCATCCTGAAGCTAAAGCAATGTTTATATCGGCTAAACCAAGATCATGTAGTGTGTGTATGGAAGATGGAAAGCTGTACAGAGGAAATCATACAGATTTGTATAAAAATATGCATCAAAGTTACAGGAAGATGTGCAACTAATTTTTTCACAACCAATACTGTCACAGGAAAATGAAAAGTGTGACTATTAGGAGTTGCAATGAAAGAGAATCTTGAAGCTGTGTCTCTGAGTAATACTGCACTGTGGTACAAACGACCCTGAATGGATGTCCAGATAGTCAGTGTAAATAGTGTAAATAGTCTTATCAGTCCATATATGGAAATTTCTTATTTGCAATGGTGATGGACAGGTTGACAGATGAGATCAGACAGGAGTCCCCGTGGACTATGATGTTTGCAGATAACATTGTGATCCATAGTGAGAGTAGGGAACAGGTGGAGGAGACCCTGGAGAGGTGGAGATATGCTCTAGAGAGAAGAGGAATGAAGGTCAGCAGAACTAAGACAGAATATATGTGTGTGAATGAAAGGGAGGACAGGAATGGTGAGGATGCAGGCAGTAGAGGTGGCGAAGGTGGATGAGTTTAAATACTTGGGATCAACAGTTCAGAGTAATGGTAAGTGTGGAAGAGAGGTGAAGAAGAGAGTACAGGCAGGATGGAGTGGATGTAGAAGAATGTCAGGAGTGATTTGTGACAGACGAGTACCAGTAGGAGTGAAAGGGAAGGCCTACAAGTGGGCAGTGAGACCAGCTATGTTATATGGGTTGGAGACAGTGGCATTGACAAAAAGGCAGGAGTCACAGCTGGATGTGGCAGAGTTAAAGATGTTAACATTTGCACTGGGTGTGATGAGGGTGGATAGGATTAGGAATAACTATATTAGAGGGTCAGCCCAGGTTGAAAGGTTTGGAGACAAAGCCAGAGAGGCAAGATTATGTTGGTTTGTACATGTGCTGAGGAGGGATGCAGAGTATATTGGGAAAAATATGCTAAGGATGAAGCTGCCAGGTAACAGGAAAAGAGGAAGGCCTAAGATAAGGTTTATGGATATGGTGAGAGAAGACATGCAGGTGGTTGGTGTGACAGAGCAAGATGCAGAGGACAGGAAAAAATGGAAACAGATGATTCACTGTGGTGACCCCTAACGGGAGCAGCCAAAAGAAGAAGTCCATATATGGAAAGCTATTGAAGAAACTAAGCAGATATATAGGTTCATAGGTTTATAGGTTCATACTAGGCTATCTGCCGAGAGGCATTTTAGCCTTCTGCTCTATTGTTTTGCACTACGCCACCCCCTAGTATGATGGGATGGGGAACTATACTTTTTTGCGCCCAGCAGTGACACGAGGTGACACTGAGGGTGGTAATCCCCTATCATATCTCCGTTCCATTCTTCCATTGGTCAAGTGAGGTCACAGTGAGGCAGGCCAGTGAGGTGCTCTGTCCACACATGGACCGGGATTTTGTTCCACAGCATAGCCCTCCTTTCCCTCCCGCCAGCCGTCCTCTCCATTAATGTGTATTAATGATGTGGCTCTTTGGAGGTGAGATCCGATGGTGTTTTAGATGGATGATATTTTTTTGAGGTGAGGGCAGGTCATCGTCTGAGCAGAAGTGACAGCTGAGGTCACCTTAGCGGCAAGCGTCACCTCTGAGCAGGAGTATTGGACAGCAATTTTATCCTTTGGTGAGGAGTCGGGCAGCTTTGGACAGATTTTGAGACCGCTTTATCCTCCCGAATGTGGCCCTTTTGTGCCTCCAGCTGCTGCATGTGTCGGGTCAGATACATCCCTAATGGGAAGAATCCTCCATGATATTGTACTGATGAGCATTTATAAAGGGAACTAAGGACCCCCTTGAAATAGAGGAGAATCCCTTCATGAATAGGTGGAAATGTCCCTGGTAATCCTATACTGACAGACTACATGGGTGTCAGGTCTGCCCTATACTATCAAGGTCAAAGGTTAGGTCATACTGCATTTCTTGAGTGTTTTGGTGGATTGCCACAATTTGGTAGCTAGCACCAGTTTTTTTTTTGTTTGACCCTTTTTGGTGCATTTTTGGCATTTATGAGTCTTCTGTGGCTCTGAAGGATATCTCATCTGTCTGTTGTGTTTACTGTAAAGGATATCTGTTTCAGATGTGCCCAGGACTGATATAACTTCCTGTAGCTCATTGCCTGTACTTTGGAAAAGTAGATGCAAAGCAATGTTTGCTTGTACCAGTTTGCCAAAGAGCCCTGTGGGACACCATTTCCACTTCTGAGTTTTCAACCCATCCACCACTTGCATGCTCTGCTTTGAGTCTGCTGTGGCGCCAGCCCATCTGATCTCGCCTCTTGTCACCAGCTTTAACATAACCCATGAGCTGATGACCAATTTAGCTAAGCTGACTTTGTTGGCAAGGATATAGAAAAGTGGGGGCTTGTAATTCCTGGCTGCAGCCAGATCAGGGGTAGGCTTGACTATTTCTAGTCCCTCACAGTGGCTTCCAGTGACGTTTTAAGAAGTCAACCAAGTTTTTGTGGTTTGATCTCGGGTTTGGAAAACAAATTTCCATATTCATGAGTGTAAGTATGAGAATTCTACCAGTAACATCCTGAGGTCCATGGGTAATCCTCTAGCAGGCTTTGCAGATAGGGCGCACCTCCTGGCCGCATGTTTTGTATCGGAGACAGCAGCAGTGGCACACTGTGGGACCAGAGTTGCAGTGCGATGCACCCTGGGCACGAGTCCAGAGGCTATCACAGCTGTGGACAGCTGTCCTCATAATGGCCATGGAGCTCATGGAGTTCATGGAGGGAATTCATGCTGGATTTTGCAGGTCCCAGAGCTGCTGAGTTTTTGCTTGGAGAGCTGGGTTCTCACTATTTTTCCCTTCGTTTGGGGGAGAGTGGGAGCCTGGGTATAGGATGGAGGGTTTGGGAGGGGAGTAGGCTTGCCTGTGCAGCAATGTCCAGTATTTCAGCAATTTCTGTAGGATTTCTAATCTTCTGATCATTTTGAACTAGGGTTCTATATTATCTGGTTTTGCCCTCCTTAGATTTTTAAATGATTTGCTCTATTGCTTGATTTTAGTCTTTGGAGTCTTTTTTATTTTTTCTCTTCGCCTTTATTGCTTTGATGATTTTTACTAGTAGTTTAGTTTTTTTACTTACCTTGTTTAGTGTCTCTTTTTTTAAGGATTTTGTGCTTCTTGTAGTAGTAGCGGTTTGAGTTTTAGAGTTTGTTTGTTTGAGTGAGGGGTATACTGACAGGACCCTTTTAGGTGTTAAGAGAGCTCCTGTTTTGTTTGGGATTGCCTTATCCTTGCAGTCCTGCAGGTGCTGGTAGAAGGTGTTTGTAGATGATTCAGTTGCTTGAGTACTGTTTTGTGCCGGGAGGGGCCTAAAGGAGACCACACTAGTCTTTGTAAGTTTGAAAGTTCTTTGGGAAGTTCTTCCTGTGGGATTTTTTTGTGTTGTGGGGTGGCCAGGAGTGGACCTCCAGTGTTGAACCTTTGTGACCATCCTCACCCAGTGTCATGTGTTGTCTATATTGCTCTGGTCTCGCTCCATGTTCGTGATGGTGTTATCTGAGTGATTATGATGATATATGGGCCTTGGACTAGCATGATTTTGGGGAATGAGTGTTCCAATGAGGTAAACTTTAGGGCGCTTGGGAGTCCTCCCAGGAGCTTAGTTTTCCCAGTCTATATTGCTCCCCTTGTTGTCACCAAGGGTGAGATGGTGTTCCCCTGAGTTTGTGAGGGTGGCTGTGATACATGGAACCCTTAGTTTGGTTCTTGAGTTTTCTAGGTTCCTGGCTCTGTAAGATCTTGAGCCATGCAGAGCAGTCTTGCCAGGTATGGTTAATTGCAATCACATTGATGTCCAATGCATCCCTCCTTTCTTCTGTTGTCCTTATCTTGGGTTGCGGGCATGATATGAGGGTATTCCCCTCCTTTCTGGGTATTGTCCGGATTTTTGAACCAGGACGCATGATATGAGGAAATTAAGAGATAGCGCTTGGGTGCTCTCAGGAGCTCACCTTGAAGGTTTCTGGATACTGTACTGAGCCTATGTATCCTACTGTGAAGGGCCTTTGAGAGCTAGCAGGCATTTTTTTAATTTTGAGCCTTGAGGTTAAAAAGCATTGGTGGCAAACCAGCTTTTTATTTTGGTGGTCTATGGTGTAGGTTTAGAATTTGAGCCTTGTAGAGGCAGTGCTAATATCGGTCATGTCATCCCAGGCAGACAGATACTGGATCCCAGGGGTGACACGTAGTCTGGCAGCCTAAGCAGCGTGTCTGACTGGTCATGTCATCCCAGGTGACACCATACTGATGAATTTGGGTTCATGGCTGTCACTGTATAATTTGATTGTAGCTGATCATCTGGCTCAGGTATTGAGTTATCACTCTTTGGGGTGTCTGGGGATACTACCAAGGTCAGGGTTTCATATCTTGCCTGACAATGTCAGTATGTCTTGTGTTGTTCTCAACATATGAGTTTCAAGCGTAGTCAACTGTCTGGTAGCTCAGGTCGCTTAGTGAGACGCGACTGCCCTCTGTATGTGTTTGGTGAGCGCTGTGGCCAGTTGCTGTGCTGAGCAGTTTTGGCATCTTCTAGCGCCTGGTCTTGTTTCAGGTAGTAAGAGAGGGTTGTTACTCAGTGCTAGAGCGTCTGCCAGTGTGTCTGACTGTGGTGTCACCTAATGTTTGTGGCCTTGTGTTCATGTTGGTTGCTTGCTCTGTTTTGTTTGTGTTTATAGTGACCGTGAAAACTTTGCGTTGTGTTTGGTGGGTGTTCTGAGGTGGGTAGTGTTTGGGTGTCTGTTTTGGGTGATGTCTGCTGTTTTGTGTATTTTTTGACTGTGAGCCTCCTAGCATGTCTTGAGTTGTTTATGTGTACATTTCCAGGTTGTAATGGTGCTATGTGACTGGTCTTGCCATTTGTGTGGTAACCTTCTCCCTCCTCTTTGTGGTCAATATGGACCTTTTAGAGTTAAAATAATACTAAGGACTGAAAAGCTTCTTTTATTTGTTACGTATTTGGAATATGCATAAAAGTATTATTATGTAAGTGCTTGTGTGTGTGTGTGTGTGTGTGTGTGTGTGTGTGTGTGTGTGTGTGTGTGTGTGTGTGTGTGTGTGTTTGTTTGTGTATATATATATATATATATATATATATATATATATATATATATATATTATTTTGATGTAAATAGCTCATGACATGTTTAGTAAAGAGTTTGGGTCCTCTACTCTTTACCCTATTTACTAATCAACTACTATCCACCATGCCCAAAGCCTCAGTAGTCCAATATGCAGATGATGCCACCATTATCTGTGCAGCCAACTCCTTTGACCACCTTCTCTCCCTAACACAAGAATGCTTTTCCCTGGCAGAAACCGGGATCACTAACCAAAACCTCATTCTAAACCCAGCCAAAACTAAATTACTCCTCTTCAGCCCTCACAGATCTCCACCCTCTTCATCTAACTTTTCAATCTCCTCTCATAACAATACCACCATCACAACCAGCAGCCACACCAAACTGCTAGGCCTCGAAATTGACAATAGCCTTAAATTTGACATTCATATCTCCCAGACCATAAAAAGAGTCCACAGAAAAATGGGCCTACTCTATCGCAACAAACAGTGTCTCACCAGTCACTCTAAGGTTACCACAGCCAGGACACACCTCCTATCGACCCTACGTTATGCCTCCCCCGTGCTTACCAATCTCCAAAAAACTGAGCTCAACAAGCTAGATAGCTGCTACAATAAAATAGCCAGATTCGCCACAGGATCACCTTCTAGAACCCACCATTGTGAAAGCCTCAAAAAACTCAACTGGCTAGAACTCCCCTGACCCTTCAAGTCAACCAACTAGCACTTGCTCACAAAGTACTACATCATCCAGGTAACACACCAGCCCTGCAGCAACTACTCCAACCTTACACCACTACCAGAAATCTGAGATCAAGTATCCAACACCTCCTTAAGGTAACAAACTTTAAAAATGAGGCAGGTAGATCCGTTTATAGCCACTTCATCTTTAAAATCTGGAACTCCCTTCCAGCCCACGTAATAAATAACAACTCCACCACCCAATTCAAAAAACTACTCAAACACACTTCCTGAATCACAGATTATGTACATGTACTACCCCTGGATAGTAACTCATATGTCTCTGTTTCCAGCAACTAGAGTAACAGTTTATCTACTGCTTTTGTAATGTCTGCATGGAGTAATAGTATCACTGAACACTGTAAAGAACCCTAAAGGACATAGCATGTCTCTCATGTGTAGAAATGAGTTATGGAAGTTAGCTACTTTATCTTCCTGCTATACTTGCTGTTAAACACCTCTATAACATGTATATATTAATGCAGCCTGTGAATGTTGTCAAATACACTCTGGTTAACTCATTATCTTATATGTACTATACTTCTATAAGAAGTATAAAATTGTGTACTTTATATTTTGTTTAATTGAACGTTTTGGTTAACATGTCTTTCTCTTGTTAATGATTTTACTGCTCTGGAGCTTTTCTCCCCAGGCCTCCAGTGAAAATGGGCATATATCCAGTTGGATTCTCCTGGTTAACAAATGTAAAACAAATAAATAAATAAATAATATGATTATTCCAGGATCATGTCTGCTGTCTCAAAATATATAAGACGGATATAGATACATTTTATAACTAAAAATGTAGGGAATGTTATGTATCAGATTTTCAGATTTTTAAAGTGATCAGTGTTACACAAAGTATGCCAGCTCATACAACTCTCTCTCTCTCTCTCACTATATATATATATATATATATATATATATATATATATATATATATTTACCCGAAATCATCAAATTAAGCAAATGTCAACAGCATCAGCAAAAAAAAAAAAAAACCACACTAATGTACTTGCTCTGATGAATGACCCCAGAGCATGCAAATTTTAACACATTTTTGTAGTGAGGCAGCCCCCCCCCCCCGCATCTCCTACACCCCCTGTTAATTATTTATTCCAATTCTGAGATTGTAATGTCCCTGTGGAAAGGGCATATTCCCCACCCCAGGAAACTGACTGTCCGTCTTCCATATTCAGCCATCTGTTTTTCTGATAAAAATGTGTCAACAAAATAGAGGTCAACATTATCTTTCTTCGAAAACATGCTTCTTCAAAGACCGGATAGCCCAGAACCACTTTAATGAATGTGTACTTAACCGAAAGTGCACTTTCGTGTAAATCAGTTATCCAAAGCATGGTACAGTGGGGATAAGGAAATATATCCTTTTCCCCACTGTAGTGTGATCTTGAAGTTAGTATAGATATATATATATATATATATATATATATATATATATATATATATATATATATATATATATAAGTAGTGGGGGCAGCCCCCCACATGCTGTGGGGGCGCAGGGGGCTTGCCCCCCTGCAAAAATGTGCTTTACTTTGCCAGACACACATCCGCTATTTATATATACTAACTCTGAGATTGGATTACAGTGGGGAAAAGGATATATTTCCTTATCCTCACTGTAAAGTGCTTCAGTTAACTGATTTACACAAAAGTGCACCTTCAGTTAAGAGCACTTTTGTTAAAGTGGGTCTCAGCTATCTGTTCTTCAAAGAAGTGTGTTTTTGAAGAACAAAAGTAGACCCTATATATATATATATATATATATATATATATAGAGAGAGAGAGAGAGAGAGATACAGACGCACACACACACACACACACACACACACACACACACACACACACACACACACACACACACACACAGTATATGAGTGTAATTTAAGTGCTCAAATTGTCAAAAGTTCAAAGGCTTGAAGTGCCGGCTAAAGAGTTCAAAAATCAACTTTTCAAATGTTGCTGATATTTGGATATGTATGACTGGGGTACAGTGGAGACTTCGAATTTGCCTTTTCCTCACTGTAGTGTGATTTCAGAGATGGTACATATAATTAGCAGGGGGTAAGCCTCTCCCTGCAAAACTGCAAAAACATACCCCGAGATTCAATAAACTCAGTGTAGGCTTCGTGGAAAGCCAACATGGAGTTTACATGTGTGTGCAATGGTGAGGAGCGAGCAGCAGCATACAATGCATATTCATGCAACGCACAGTGCTTACGAGGCTTCATGGCTGGCAATAGTGTTGCTGGCCAGGAAACTGTGTAAGAGAACATGGATAGCACTCCTGTTTAAATCAGAGCCCTGACAATCTGCAGTTTTGCACAGAATGCAACAATGATCACTAGGGTTTCACAGATAGCAATCAATCTCTTAGTGCAAGACATCTGGACAAAGGCCAACATAATGGGGAGACAATGACCTGGAAATAGGGACATATTTGACATATTTGCACTATAGAAATGTGGTAGAATAACCAGATACATATTCTGAAGCATTTGAAGTATGAAACTCAAATGTATACAATATTGAGTCACATCAGTCCTGAGATTATCCCAGTTATACTGGCAGAAAGCCACAAATTTGATAAAGACCACATCTGGACATTCTGTGAAAATTTGGACAGCTGAGAGGTATGAATGTTAAGTATATGGTCCAAACATAGTACAGGACAGTGTATCTACAGTGCAGAGTATTGTGATATCCCATTCCTGGCATTCTGTATGGAAGGTGTATAAATAATCTATAACAGGACATGGACTGCCATGTAAAATAAACACTCTGGGGAAGTGTGTATATTGAATAGGAACACACAGATGAATCATTGTAATGAACACAAGGAAACAAGACAGGTGAAACAATCTAATGTACAGCAGTTGAGGGCATGCCAGTGGAAGATGGTTGTAGCAACAACACCAATCACATATCTATATGGTACAGTAGGGACTGTACAGTGAAAAATGTGTATTATGTGACTATCACACAAGGTGATATAACAATGGGGAGGATGTCTGTGTGAGATAAGCATCCTTACATGACTTATGCAGAGGACATCTATCAGGGATCTGACATACAGATGGGGTAGGGTGCATATTGTGAAGCTGTGCAAACTGATTTGTCTGAATATGAGTGTAATCTCAGCAGACGTTTCTAGCAAGTGGGAGATGGGTAAAGGCTCATGAACAACATTAAAAGAACCAACCACAATCATGGACAATATCAGAATAATACCACCAGTAACTCCATGCCTTTGACATCCCATATGTGATTTAGAGTAATCAAAGATGAGTCTGTACAAACACACTTGCACAACTATTATTGTATGTCCACACACACACTATTCTGGTAAAGTAATGCCTGTGGGAGGTGTTAGGAGGGGCACTGCTATACCTGTATGTGACATCATGATCAATACAGGCTAGTTGACTGTTGTGCATGGCATATATATATATATATATATATATATATATATATATATATATATATATATATATATATATATAGAGAGAGAGAGAGAGAGAGAGCACAATCCACACTGTCACAAATGATACACATGCCATTAATGTTGTCATACACCCATGTATGTACTGTGGGCATCACCAGAACAGGTAGCATGCGTGCATCTGGTATAACAATTTGATGGGGGTTCCACACAGACAGTCATGTTTATGCCACAAAAAGAATACCTAAGTATGGCCAATACGTTGTGTGACATCTCATTGTGACAAAGGTGGTACATTTCAGTTACACTTCAGTGGAAGAGGTATAGTGAGGTATATGAAGATGGCTGCATTGTACTCAGTTATTTGTGTGAGGAAGTCTGGGAACTATGGAGATATTATGGCCTCTGATGTGGATGTCCTTCACATGCTCAGTACTTGTGTTACATACAAGGGAGTAGTCACACTGTGACCACATGCTGGTGGATGTTCCACTTACCATGCACTGCAGGACAAAGGTAACATTCATATCAGTCTGATTATAGGGTGTGATGTCTACATTATACTTGGGTTGTGTGTTTGTTTTCCTGATGTAACAAATCCTCCCATGTTTTCTTGTCACTGCAGGTGTTGCCATGGCTGTGGCAGCAATCATTGGTATGTGTTGATACTGTGTGTATTATACTAATATCACAGTTAGAGTCCATGATTGCCCAGAATCTGTAGTCCTTCTGGAAGTTGTTTGGACACAGGATGTGTATGTCATTTGTGATTTCCAGCACTTAAATAATGGACAGGAAAGGGCCTAGCAAACAGCCCTGATGTATGGATCTGATCACTGGACCTGAGATATAGGTCACTTCACACATTTCAACATAGTGAGATGCCACATATGTGATACACTGGTCCACCCACTTGGTGATATAGCTGTTTATGGACACATCTGGCAGTGTTGATTGAATATCTCACTGTGGATTTGTGTCAAATGCCTTGGCCTTTTCAAGTTCCACAGGAGGATAGTGCTGTCATCATGCCCTCAATAACCTGTTTGAGGACATCTACCAGATGTAATAGACATGATATAGCATTAACAAATCACACAAGTCTCTTGCACACAGCTGGGATATTACTAGTTTCCATGTAGAAAAGGTCCATGATGACATGTTGGTCTACCTCACAGTTGAGGAGTGTCAGGATGTGTCTATACATGCATGCATCAGGTGCTGTCCCCCAGCTCAGATGTATGCATATTGATATACACCCTTCTATGGGAACATAGTCCATGTGGAGTGTGTATTGAAGTGTGTATTCAACTATATCAGGAAGGTGTATGTGCTGAGTCATGCCATAGGTGATCTGTGATGTTCTCACAGCCCATTGATTCTGTGTGATAGGCCTGAATGAAGACAGGAGAGTGCATACTACCTATCTTGATCTGGCCTAGGGTTTTTGACCCAATCCTTCATGCAGGTATCATTGAGAAACTCTTCCATCTGGGGATTAACCCTTACATCACTAGATGGGTAACCAATAGGCTGACCAACAGAACACATACTGTGAAAGTTGTTGAATCAACCTGTACCAGTAGAACTGTCACCATTCACGCACCCCAGGGATCGGTGCTTTTCAGTTTATTGTTTGGAATCTATTTTTTCGACAGTTTAGACTAAAGGATACGACATTTGGCTTACCAGGTTTGCTGATTCATGCATATTGGGTCCAATCATTGAGTCCAAAAATGATGATAACATACCACAGGAGGAACTAATATAGACAAATGATTTGTGACAAAGCTATATAATCTACAAATAAATGCAGAAATGTGTCTTTATTTTGTCATTTTGAAAAGTGGAATTCCATGCTAATTACAACATTGACAACAGTCCTGCTCGGCTGAAACTCAGTGATACAAGCACTGGGAACACATGTAGATAGCAATCTGAACTTCAAACAACAAATGTCCACACTGGTATTGAAAACCTGTTTTGTGCACATCATAAGTTATGCCATCATATCCAGATCTTAAGATTGTATGACAGAACTGTACTCTAACTTCATCAGAATACTAATAGAGTATAATGCTCTCTTTTGCATATACCTTGCCAGACACATGCAGCCACTGGAGAGACCATAGGGGTTTCTCATTAAGAAAACACAGAGCCTACAAACCATGCCATGATGTATGTGGATAGACTGAAAGCCATATCACCATACCTCTCAACTGTCCAGATTTTTGCAGACTGTCCAGATTTTTGCTCATATTTTTAGTTTGTTCCTCATAAAATTTGCAGTTTTCTGACAAATCAGACAGCCATTTGAGTTACAGACTTCATATCCTTCAGAAAAACATAATAATGCAAAACCTGTTATTCTAACAACTTTCTAAGTTTATAAGAGCAATATTTAAAATCCTATTTTTGGGCCTTTGTCCCCTATTACTTCTGGCTTTGTCCAGATTTTTTACACTGACCCTTCCCTGGTGGGAATAGTGCATATCAACTAATCAGATATAGCTGATGACAGCAGTGTCTGGTGAGGAGAATATGGTGATAACAGTGCCCCACATGCTGGTGTAAAAGGCTCTCTGTAATGTCAAACAAGAGCACAAACAAACAAACACACACACACACACACACACACACACACACACACTTGACTGCAGTGAGAATAGAACCTTTACCTATCTAGGTACACAGACTAGAGACCTCTATTTAAGGCAAGCACCACAGCTCAAGTCTGACTGGGAGTATCTCAGACAACACTTTATAGCTGATGGCAGCATCAGTGTCTATTGACAAGAATATGGCAATAACAGTGCCCCACATGTCAATATAAAAGGCTTTCTGTAATGTCAAGCAACAGCACACACACACACACACACACACACACACACACACACACACACACACACACACACACACACACACACACATACACATACACACACACACACACGCACATGCCTGCCCAGTTGACTGCAGTGAGAATCGAAACCCTACCTATCTACGTACACAGACTACAGAACTCAGTACTTTACGCAAGGACCTCAGTACAAGTCTGATTTTTATAAGACTGCAGGTGAACCTATAGTAGATGACATCAGCAGACCATGTTGGAGAGAAGATGTTGGGAGGCCTGCATGAAATGGATATGTAGTCATGTGCCAACTATCAAAATAATGCCATGGAGAGCACACCACAGTACAAGGTTAATATGCTTTCCACACATTTAGACCAGCTACTTCACAGGCAGGGACTAAAGGTGTAGGTGTCTCTATTTACATCAAAAATAAATATACTTCAAGGCTGGTCAAACAAGACAATACACTTGAGCTGCTCCGTGTTCAAATCACTATAGGCAAAATCTAATACTACTTCATTGCAAGCCATAGGTCTCCCTCTATGACCCAGGAAACCCATACCATGTATTTAAACTTATTAGAAACACTAACCAATCAACCCCACAATTAACTGGGAATCATATACAACACCAAACAAACATGCACAGATATTCCTGGATTTTGTAAACACAAGCTCACTGGACCAGATTGTCAATACACCAACCAGGGGTGCAACCATACTGGATGCACACTCCCTTCTGTAATGTCTTCCCTGGTAAGATCAGACCACAAAATGGTCTCCTTTGAAGTAAAAATAAAACCTGTAACCCCCAGCTAAACCTGGAATATTCAGGAACTACTCTAAGGCTAACCTCATGATATTAAGTGATAACTTGGTAAAATGTCAAACCCCCATAAACCCTAATAACACTACTGCCTATGCAGAACTGCTCACAGAAACCCTGTACAAGCATATTAATAGTTGCATAGCGGCAGCTGTACCCACCAGGAAGAAGTACAGAACTTACTCAAAAAACAACCCACCCCTGTGAAATCACAAAATCAATAGACTATATATCAATAGGAAGAAAATAATGGCAAAAGTTAGGAGCTGCAGCACCCAGCAGGAGAAAAGCACTCTCATCAAACTAAACAAAAAACTCAGTGGGCAAATAAAGTTTACAAAAGCCAAATTTGTGTCAAATTACTAGGCCAAGGACAACCACAAAGTATTCTTTAGCTATGTCCACAACCTCAAAGGCAATACACAATTGTGTGCAGAGCTCATTGTAAATGGAGCCACCTATACTGAGCCAAAAGATATAGCAAACCTCCTGGCTGATAAATAAAGCTCCAATTTTACCCCTCTCTCCCCTCAACATTCCCTCAGCAAATTCCACCAAATATAACTCCCCTTACTATCACTAGGGAACAGGTCCTTAATGCCATCTCTAAGAACAAGAGCACTGGATGAATGGACCCAGACAATATCCCAGGATGCCTTCTAAATAGCATGAAACATGAACTATCAGGGCATCTGGAATTGCTATTTAACTATAGCCTACAAACAGGTTTGTGTCTCATGAATGGAGAATGGCAAACGTCATCCCTCTGCATAAAGATGGGCCATCTAAAGACCCTGGAAACTATAGAGTCATAAGTCTCACTAGTCTTATATGTAAAGCCATGGAAAGAATTATCATGGAGAGGATCAATAGAGATATAGTAAACCTCCAGACATTGGACCCAACCCAGTTTGGTTTTGTCAAGGGCAGGTCACGCATACTCAACTTGGTGGACTTCTTTGAGAAGGTAACCAAAGCAATGGATGAGCCAAATGGTTCACACTGTTTACTTTGACCTAGCCTAGTAATTTGACACAATACCCAAGTTGGGCATTGTTGACAAACTCAAGAAGTTAGATACAAACTCATATGTCATCCAGTGGATAGCCAAGTGGCACAAAGAAAGGAATCAGGAAGTTAGAATTGGGGAGTCCACCTCTACAAAGAGGCCAGTCACAAGTGGAGTCCCTCAGTGATCAGTCCTTGGATTGCTCCTTTTTGGCATTTGCTTCTCAGAAGTAAAGGCCAATGTCAGTGGTCTCTGGCTGACTAAATTTGCAGATAATTGCAAATTAGGAGCTGTCATTGAATCCCACACTGACACAAATGTTCTCCAGGCGGGGCTGACATAGACAAACAACTGGTGTCAGAGCCATGGACTAAAACTAAATGCCAGAAAATGGATAATAGTATCCTTTGGGAAGTCATCCATTCCTAGTAACTATCATATTGACAACACATCCCTTGGAGTTGACTCTGCAGTCAGGGACATAGGGACACACATAGATAGTAATCTAGCCTTTGACCATCATGTGTCTACTGTAGTGAGGAAATTATTCTGTGTTGTGTAAATTATAAACAAATGTGTGGCATCTAAGTCCAAGGAAGTCATTGTTCTACTGTATTCAACATTTGTTACACCTATCGAATGCACCTAACCAGGCATATCCAACAACTGGAACATCAACAGAGGTTTCTCACTAAAAGAATACAGGGTGTAATAAAATATCCTATGCAGACTGCCTCAAGGCCCTGTCCCTGTATTCTGTCTCCTACCAGCTTTTGAGGGGAGATCTATACCTGGCATATAGGATATTGTCAGACCGCACTCTTATGGACCTCCTGAGTATCCACAAAAGAAACAGCATCAGAATTACCCATTCTAAAGACTTAAACCTTGCCTCTGGTAGTAATAGGGCCTGCTAGAGATACAGGTATGTATCCCAGAGAGTACCCTGTCTAGAAAACAGGCTCTGCACCCATGTGAAGCAGAGTTCCTCCCTAACCCAATTCAAGTGCAACTTGGACAAATGGATGGGAACAATAAATTCATTCCTGGTTTGGCACATATGTCTCTAATGGACACAGGTAACATGTAAATGCTTTAATCTCCCAGGCCCCTGCTTACACTTATCAAGGGTATCAGAACTTGTCAGAGATTTGGAATGCATGGCTAGGCTTAAAAAGGCCCTTGTGGTCATTAGCCTAGTAAACACCTATGAACCCATGAACCTATAAAATACTGTCAGCCCATGGCATTGGAACAGTAACTGTAGGATACACACCTGCTCTTCTGTTCAGACACATGCACACACACAGTTGACTGCAGTGAGAACAGACCCCCTACCAATCTAAGTACACAGACTACAGAACTCAGTACTTTACAGAAGTGCTATGGCACAAGTCTGACTTTTACAATACTGCAAGTCAGCTTATATTGGATGACATCAGAAGGCCGTGTTAGAAAGAAAATGTTGGGAGGCCTGCAAAATGGATGTGTAGGCATGTGCAACTATTAAAATGCTGACAATCCATGACACTGGAGCAGTAACTGTAGGATGCACACTTCTGCTCTTCTGTCTAGATATACACACACACAGTAGACTGTAGAGAGAACAGAACCCCTACCTAAGTACACAGACTACAGAACTCAGAACTTTACTCAAGCACCATGGCACAAGTCTGACTTTTACAGGACTGCAGGTCACCTTATAGCGGATGACATCAGCAGGCCATGAAGGAGAGAATATGTTGGGAGGCCTGCATAGGGTCATAGTTTCATAGGTTCTTAGGAGGTTACTAACCTAATGGCTCTAGGGTTTTTACAAGTCTAGCCATGTAAAAACACAAGTACCCTTATTGATCATAGTTAGATGGCCATTGTTAGCAGAGCAATTTTGTGATTAGCACCGAATGGCCCTGTCCATGAGGGACATAGATGCCACCCCATGGGTGAATTTACAATCACCCATCCAATTGTCAAGGTTGCAATTGAACAGGGTCATTGAGTAGCACTGATTCACATAAAGTGTGAGCATATTACAGAGGAGTGGAAATCTCTGGGAGATATAGCTGTCTCCCAAGCATCTTCTGTTTATGTCACAGGCTAGGTTGTGATCTCTGGAGCAAGTTATTCTTGTCCCATTTGATTTGCAGATGTCCAGCATCCTGGTCACAAATCTCTGTGCTTTCTCCAGTTGCTGCAAATGTCTGGTGAGGTACAGAAAGATGGGAACATTGTACTCAATTAGTGGTCTGATAAGGGCAGAGTACAGCAGAGTTTTGACCTCCCTGGTCTTGGATGTGATGGCCTTATTTATGAGGTGCACAATGAAGAATGTCTGTCTCACCATTATGGACACACAGTGATTGAAGTGTAGATTGCTATCAATATGTCTTCCCAAGTCTCACAACACTGTGTTTAAGCTTAGAGGGGTGCTGTATGTATCATAATTAGCAGGGATACTTCACTTCTAAAGGGACTATGAGGCATTTTTTGCTTTAAGGTTCAGTCCATGAGTTTGGCATTAATCATTTGTCTGTGTCAGCCCCTTCTGTAATATGTTAACATAGTTGGGAGACTTTATATGACTGTGTCCACAGGCCATCTACCTTTTCCTGAACTTCAGAGAAGTAGTTTCCAAACAGTTAAGGGTCCAACACAGATCCTTGTGGTATTCCACTGGTAAGTGGTCTAGTGGTGGAGGTGTAGTTCCCAACTTTGACAGTATGTGTATTTGACAGTCGGTAAGCCAGTAGACTATCCATCTAGTAATCTATGGGTTAATTCCCAGATGGGAGATTTTCTCTATGACACCTGAATGGAAATAGTGTCAAAGGCATTGGATAACTCATCATAGGCAATATGTCGTGTTATCCCTCATCCAGGTCTTTGGGGTCAGTATCAAAGAAGTCCGCTAGGTTTAATAAGCAAGATCTACCCTTAACAAAACCAAAATGGGTCAGGTCAAGTGTGTTGGTCACCTATATCCCTGTAGATAAGGTCCATGCTGATTCCTTCTTTAGCCTTGTAGGTAAGGCTTTTTAGACTTATGGGTCAATAGTTCTAGTTCTGCATGTTACCAGATTGATGTGCATTTCATGTCACACAACATTTGATTTTAATTTCTGTAGTGTAGGTGATATATGTGTGGAAATAATAGCGAGACACTGGGGTTGCAGTGCTTGAGGGCAGGCAACATATGGTTGTATTGTAAATATGTGACATATTGTTAGATAGGACCTTCACTTTATGTTTCCATGTGTAATTTCATGTCATAGACAGGACATGGACAGTGAGCAGCAGTAATACATAATAACATTTTCTTTTTCACAGAGCAGCGAACAGTGGGTTTGCGCAACTTTTGGTAAAATGTTTGCGCATTCCAGATACACATTTTCAATACTTTCCATGTTTGCATGTAGTTAAGCAGTACACAAATGCAAGCTGCATTGCAAAAAGTCTGAGAGTTAGTATTGAGCCTATGAAACACACCTGCTGCTGAACTGACTACATGGCAACTGGTGTAAATGCATTGACATATTTCTTTTTGAGCCCAGATGATACTGGGTTCAAATACAGATATATCTAATACTTTTAAATACTTTAAAATAATCACTGATAATGCAATGACATGAATTCTTTATAATACATGTGTCGCTGTGTGTTGGCATATGCAATGGGGTTAAGTGGCATTGCGCAGAGGTAACCACAGCATTTTGCCATAGCTGATCATCACTGTGGAATTACTAGCAAACATATATCCAAAATAGTGAAGGAATCCATTGCTTTTTCTGCTACTTATGTGTGTTGTGTGTGTGGTTGTATTTTTTGACCAGATTAAAGGTGGTAAAATGGAGTAGGTAGGAAAGTGGTGAAATTGGGAGCTATCAGGGAGAAATACAAAGGGAAAGCAGTACATGAATGTGCAGGAGGGAGATAGGAAAGAACCATGGCTATCCATTTTTAACAGTGTAAACTGAAATATGTGCAGAATATTGAGACAGGTGCCCATTTCTTTTCATTTCAGTAAGAGTGGAATGTCGGGGAAGGGACATAGGTATGTCTGGGTCAGGTAAGTGGGTAGGTGAGCAAGCAATTACAAACATACAAGACAAGGAAGACTAAAGACAGGGACAGTGATAGACGCAAAAGGTTGGGGGACGCCATGGGTGAGGGAGGGGACAATGCAGGCTCATGCCTGTCAAGGTTGGAGACAGTGAGATTTGAGTCCTCACCCACTGGACTGTTATCACTGTCACCTTACTCTGCTGGTGGCTGGAGTGTTTAACATCTCCTCCTCCTCCTATGGACTATGAGGGAGAGCAGCCACTCTATCTGGCATATGCATACACCAATGTGGTGGTACACAACCCTAATCCCCATCCCTTGAAACATGCTGCAGGTGATGAAATCACCACCTCCACCACTGCTCCCAGAGGGTACCACTGCACCAGCTTCAATGACAGGACTACCTCAGGGTGCAGGTATTGCAGGGGTAGCAGAGGCAGTGCTGCTAGGTTGGCTCCCAGACATGCTGGGCATCAGTGCTGGAGCTGGTGGGGTAGGGGCAGGCTGATCCACTGGGGCTAGCGTACCTTAATGTACTGTTGAACATTTAGAGATGTGGTACACGTGGATGGCATGAAGACATTTTGATGACATAATAGAAAATAAAAAAAGAGAGATAAGAGTCAGGGTGAGAGAACAAAAAAGAATAAAATTAGTGCCATCATATGTGACATACAAAGCATTAATACAGTTATACAACTATTTTATTTTAAGTATTACATTTAAGTATACATCCTAACAGATACACTCTACACTACAGATTGCTGAAAGTAATCCTTGAAATGTGCATATATTGCACATATGCCTGTCCAATTATACAGATTACAGTTTACAGCAGGGCATTTGTGCCACTGATATAGAGTTTTTAATTGAATGTAAATATTATTAAATAAATAACAGTACTGTATAGTTGTAAATTGTGGTATGTGAACCCACAACCTCTGACTGCAATCTAATACTGGACTCTTACAATTGGTTTGTGCTACAGACTAATACAGGCTTACTTGCTTTTACAGTCGGGATATGCATGCTCAGTTTGATACAAGTCTATAAAATACCAGAAATGCCATATCTAATTTTTAATGCTACAATAACACTTCTCTTCTGCTGCATACACAACACTTGATTCCCTCAGTCTCTCCAATTGTGAACTCATGCTCTCTGACAGCTGGGGAAAGAACAGAAAAGAACAAAAGAGCATTATGCATACCAGTCTTGCCTATAAAAACTTTCTGAGTCTTACAATGACTGCATTCATTTCATACTAACACAGCTGTGGAATGTCTGCAGTCACAAATTCCTCCAACCAATGGTTAAGAGTATCCCTTTTTCTCCTGTGTATGTAGGTCATTAAAGTGATGCCTACATTGCTCTCCAGTGGGCAGGACACCGGTGGCATGAGATACAGTCTGGGCCAAACTATTTCATGCAACAGATTTGTACTGGGATCCAGAATAGCCCCCCTGCAGAAGCCTTTGGCTGTGGTGCTTTACCAGGAGTCCAATAAATATCATGGACACCCAACCTCTGTGCCCTAAACCTGGCACCTTCCCCACTAATACCAGCAATGTCTACCAGCAGAACTAGAGCAATGGAGACTGATGCTTTCCTGCCAATTCCAGTTATCACATTTACTGGTAGTGTGCAAACCAAGCAACGCGTTTGCATGATGTTAAGCTGAGAGCAGCAGTGCCAAGCAGGGAGTATTTAAATAATTGTAATTGGAAGGTTAATCTAACACTTGGCCTTAGTTTATGAGGTGTCTACTGATGTATCCCAGAAATATATATTGGCTATTGGAAGGTAACTGTTAGATGAGTTAAGTTTGCACACATGCACAGAGGGCATAAATGTAATGGCTTGACATATTTTTATTTTTGTCTTTATACACTCAGGAAAAATTACTTTTACATTGTGAGATTCAAACCTAGGCATAAGGGGCAAAACATTTTCTTCCATCGCACTGATTTTCCATCTTTACCACAGAAGAAGTGCTACTCAGACATTGTCAGGAATCATACATAAATACAGGTGACAGTATGAGCTATTACACATGTATTTGTGTGCCTGACAAGGTTATTGGCTATAGATTCAGTTATGTACTGTATGCATCTTAGGTAATTGTGAAGGCCATGGAAGTCCAGATAGCAGAATTATACTTATATAACTATAGTACACAGTATACCCTCAGTCATACATCTGAAAACACAGTAATGATGTATCATCTCTCATACATATAATTCATAGCATCTCCACTATTTTAAGTGTTATAAGTGAGAGTAAATGTAATGGGAAGTGAAATAACAGTAAACATATATGGAATATCCTGTATTAGAACCCAGGACAATGTGTATGGCAGTTCTGCGCTTATACCTTTTGCCACAAGAATGTTGAAATAACATCTGACTATTTTTCAGTTCATTGCTATAAGCTGCTCTGTCACAACAGTAACAAAAAGCGTTGCACACCCTGTACTAGAAACTGGGGCCATCTGTACTCCAGCCTTATACTTACACCTGCTACCACAGGACTAGTTACATGACATTCCCTAATTCACTAATCATTCTTAAGGTCTCAGTGTTAACCACCATGCAATGCTGCTTAGCAGATTTGTGCGGTGCCCAACAGACTCAATTGAATGTATCCAGTTTCTATTATTGGCTGTCTGGGTCCTGTCTGCAGGTGTTCTGTCTGCTTCCTGGGTGGTCCAGTTATCCAGTTTGCACACTGTTGCACTTCATGCAAATGAGATAAGCACAGCCAAATGTGACATTTTCCTACATTTCCTATGATTGCGCTAAACACTGCACCCCCCAAAAAAAGAAAGGGAAAAAAAAAAAACAACAGCAACAAAGAAAAGTAAAAAATGGACAAGTAGTTGAAATGAAAAGAAAAAAAGTAAAAAATGGACAAGTAGTTGAAATGAGAAAAAACAATCTATGACATACACACTAAAAAATGGTGGTTCACGTGAGATATTTGTACATAGATCTGGATTTGAACTTTCACTCCAATGAACTTTCAGAAAGCAGGAAGGGTGCCTTATCCCTGTTTTCCACACAAGCAGCATTGCAGCAAGGAACTCAAATCATTCTGCATAGAATCAACTGCAATGTTATCTACAGTAATATGAAACCATACAACTGTTATCTGTACATTTATTATTTTTGGATGTAGTGCACTAAGTGATTACACAACCAGTTATGACTATTGCTTGGAAATATACAGATCTGTCTTACCTCTGTTTGTTGGTCATGTTCTTATCTGACCTGTAATCAGAGACATTCAGTCTGTATGCCGTTCTATATAACTGGACTTAAAATGTGTGAGGATATTAAATGGAAATAATATCATACTCAGTTGTTAACAAATGAAGGGAATGTTAGATGTTAATGAACAGAACCGGTGAATTGTGTGCTGCTTACTTTCATTTCCAACCTTACATCTATCACTTTGTAAGTCTAACCTGACAGACCCATTGGATGTGAAGTGCTATTGTGTTTTCCTTCTCCCAACCAGTAATCATTCACAGTTGCAATCCATTAAAAACAGACAGAGAGGAAGTGGCTGCACTATTTTTACATGTGCTACTCAGAGCCAAGTACTTGAGATTCAGCAATTCTAATCAGTTCACATGTAATATGCATCTTCGCCATGCTAATAGCACTGAATCTACACCATATAAAAGGCAACTGTGTAGCTAGAAAACTGAAGGTGAAGAGACTTGTTTATGTGGAGAACACAGAACAGAGGCTATTACTTTAGGATATATCTGCACAGAGGATTATTGAACTTGAGAAGGCATGCTTGTATTTTGTCAGCTACATACTGCATATGCTGGATGTAATTAAGAAAAATCTGAAGAAAAGGCTTTAACACTTTTATCTGTATGCCTTATTTAGACGTGCATTGATGCCATGGGCATGTTTGTCAAGGCATTTCACAGGTATACATATTTGGCAATACCATAAAATGGAATCTTCTGTGATAACTCTGTAGACATGTTTCAGGGACAGTTCATTTGATAGCACTTTTAGCATTTCAAAGATGGGTTGTTAGCAAAATTTGACATTTGTCTGTTCTTTTCAGGGAGGGAGCAAAGCTGCATTTCTGTTATGTCATAAACAAGGATATATTGCTATTGTTACTGTCCTTTTTTTGCATCCAGACTGTTGTTCTTATTTTAAATTTCTAGACTGTTTTATATTTCTCCAGTGGGTAATATTCAGATGCTACCTTTTGTGTTTTATCTGGGAACAGTTATTTTGTAGATTTGTGATACTTATGTATATTACCCTTCTGTTAACTTTTAGGACACCTAGGACTATGCCACCCAGGTGTCTCAATCCTCAAAGACCACCATTCACTGCTGCTGAAAACTAGGTTATCATTGATGCTTTTAGGCAACATGGTGCATTTCTGCTTGAAAGGGCACAAGAAGATATGTCTAACAGAATGCAGATTTTGTGGCAGATTGTCAACAATGTTAATGCCGTGGGTGGCCACGGCAGGACATATGAGAAGGTGTGCCATAGAGCCACTGACATAATCACATCTGCATGAAGAAGAGCAGCTGCAGTGGGCTGTGATCAGAAGGGTACTGGGAAGGCCTGCTACAGAACCACCACTAACATCAAGAGTTTCTGTCCACTCTCAGGGATCCAGACAGCTCCCAGGAAAGTTAAGAACAGCATGTCCTCAACACTGGTGCAACTGTTCCAGGGGCAGCAAGCATGTCCCAGGAAGAGCTTCCAGGTAGGCATTTGTATCTCAATTGTTAAATACTGTTGTATAGTAAAAACAGTTTAAATCAATACATTATTTCTATTTCATAAGAATTTATTTTTTGGGAGGAGATATTGAAGATTGTTACAGTTAACAACACATTCTGATTGATTAGCTTAGGGTGGAGTTTTCATCCAAGTTCTTGTTGAAAGTATAGTTAATGGCCATATAAATGGGTAAAATTATTACTCCCTGTGTTACTGTTAATTGTGATGATGTTTCCCTTTCCTTTTGCTTAATTTCTTTCAGGACCATCTGGCTTGCAGAGGATACCTTCATCTGCAGATGGTAAGCCAAATATTTTTGTCAGTACTGATGAGCAATTCAAAGAAATATGTCAGTGTGTGACATTGATGTCAGGACTGTTGTGTGTATTGCTGTACTGTCTAATAGTGGCAGCACTGTTGTTTTGTTAGCATATATTGGAGTATAGCAGTTTAAGCATTAATTGTTCCTGTGCTTGTTGCTTATCAATACAGGTGATCCTGACAGTGGAAGTGTGGGACTTTTATCACCTGATGTCAGTGTATCAGCAGACTCCAATGATTATGGTGGCCAAACAAAGGCACAGTTGAGGGTGCAGAGGTTGAATCTGACACTGAGGTTGACATTCCCTGCAATTCCATCAGACACAGCCATTAGGCCTACACCTACCCATTCCAGTGAGCCCTCGGATGTTGGACAGATGAAGGGCAAGGTAATTGATTAGGGAAGTGTGGTTACTGCGGCTTTGGTGCCGTTGACTCTGGCCATAGCCAAAGTATGGATGAGGTGCCACGCAGGAGAGTTATTAGGGGTGCTTGGAGGGGGCCTGCTGTCTATCCTTGACCTGATCCAGGTGTCCCTTCCTGTGCCACTCAAAGTATGTTTAGGGCCATCATGGAGGCACAGGCATGTTCCCATAGGTGTTCCAGAGAAATGCTTGGGTTTATAGATCTGGCACATGGTGACATGTGTGACTGCCTCCACCATGTTGCAAATTCAAAGGATCAGATGACTGACACATTGGAACAAGAGGTGTCTGTGATGGAGCAAGTGGTGTCTGTGATGGAACATCTGCTGAAGGGGAACGGCATCCTCATGGGCATAGGTCAGCCACATCATCTGTTGTTACCCAATGTGGCCATGCCCAGTTATACTCCCATAGTGGCAATACGTCCATTGCTCCATTAGTGGGTGAGCTGTCCACACCCAGATGCAACAGGCCATAGGGTCATGGTCTTGGGTGTCCTTGTGAAGGGAGCTCATGCAGCAGATATCAGTCACATTCAGGTAGCAACAGTTAATCTGACCGTGGATTTGCCATTGCAAATCCTGGCAAGCCAGTTCTCATGGTTGGGGACATTGATGAACTGCCACATCTACCATGCACAGCTCACACCTGTCTGACATACCAAGACATAGAGCTAGCACAGAGCTTGGCTGTGCTCATGCAGACACTCACACACCAATTTCACCTAGAGGACCCCTACAGACACACACACAACAGTTACATGGTTCAGCTATGCAGCTTAAAACTCATTTTGTCTCACTGGCCATTTTATTTATTTGTATTTATTTTACATTTGTTTACCAGGGAGGTCTGACTGGGAAGAGCTGTCCATTTTCAGCAGATGCCTAGGGAGAAAAGCTCCAGAACAACTGCTAACATACTATACATAAGACATTTACATGAGCATTGTGGTTTACACATTCACTTATAAAAATATAGCAGATGATAACATGTGATTGCATAAGATATTTACATAAGCATAGTGGTTGAGACATAAAATTAAAAGTATAGCAGGAAGTAACATATGATTATTGTTCATACAGTATGTTTAGTAGAGATAATCTTGAAGATGTACTGAAGATAAGACAAGAAAGGCAAAACTAAAAAAGGAGGAGAATATAGACAAGTTCATATGAGGTGCATTGAAATTTTAGGGGAAAGCTTTTCAACTTAGTCTTGGGGAGAGTTAGTGGGTATAGATGGGACAGTGTAGAGTAGGCGGCAGTGAGTTGGTAACTAATGTGTGATAATATATAGTGCTGTTGTAGGTGCATTTGTTGGTTTATCCAAATGTCTGCCTGTTTCTCTTTCTTACTCACACACATTCACTGTCCTTTTGTGTCAGCCTAGGCTTCCTGTCCCCCACACAACATCCAGTGCAAGTGATGATAACCATGCCATATCCCTGTTTTGTATCTTTTGAATTCAGGGATACATAATCTTTGTGTCTGATGCTCTGGGTGCATAGCTGACTTAGTGCTTAATATATCTGTATTTGTGGTGTTGAACTGGTAATTGTACCTTTGATTATATTGGTCTTAGACGTTAGACAGCAAAATTTCCCAACTTCATTGTGAATAATTTTGTAAGGGTTGTAAAGGCTGAAACTGCAATGTGTATCATTACTTTCTAACTTCTCTCTTTAATGATTTTCCACCGCAAACATATAGTGCTAAAATGAGGGCATGCAGTGGCCATCACTACTTTTGAGAGGTATGGCTGTGTGAATCTTTGATGCCTGAGGCCTGCTACTTAATAATGGACACATATAGGTCAAATAGGTCTCTGCTGTCACATATTAAGGTCATTTCTGTACAGATCTCACACCTTTTACTTGCTTACACTACCAAGTAACAAAATGCAAGGGTATACCACTCATTCATATTATTACACTATACACTCCAGGTTCAATACTTACGTTGTAAATGCAGCAGTTGCAACAGTTTTAGCTCAGGGCTGACACTGACTCTATCTGATGCAAGCAGTACACAGCCAATACTTGGGGAGGTAAAGGTTATGAGAGTTGCCTGGCATCAATGTTACTATATGTATGTGCATAAGAGGAAGGTTTTAGGCCCTTAGGTGGTGAGTGAGTGTGCTATGCATTGCCTCTTAGGCAATGTGAGGGTATATTGAGCATGCCTATGTCTGCACCTACAGCAGCTGCTGTTTCCCCCTCTGACTCCTCATCTGTGTGTGACTGTGGTGACCTTGTCATTGGTGGTGGGATGTGTGCTCATTCCCCTTGTAGATCTTGCTGAAGCTGTTTTCTCATGATGATGTTGTATAGCACAGCACATACTATGAATACTTCGGTACATGCCCATGGATTGTACTGCAGGGCTCCCCCAGATGCATCTAGGCATGAGAACCATGACTTCAGCAGCCCAAACACACACACACTATGGTATTCCTGGTTTGAGTGTGTTCCTCATTATGGCATTCTTCAGCAGGTCTGTGTGCATTTCTGATGGGTGTCATCAGCCATGGCTCCAGTGCATAACCTGCAATCCCCAGTAAATGACCCTGTGGGATATCTCCTACTAGTAAACATCTTATCCAGTTGGGAAGTGTGCCAGATATGTGAGTCATGGTAACTGCCAGGGTTGTCAACACATACGTTCAAGATTATTCCCTTGGTATTACACACAACTTGCCAGTTAATAGAGTAGAAGCCCTGTCTATTATTATACAGTCTTCTCTGTTCTCCGGGTGATGCCTTAATTTCTATATGTGTGCAATCTATAGCACCCAGGTTGAGAGGTATGCATATACACCCCTAATTTGTCACACAGCAACACACAAACACACCTTCCCTCTCATACAGCAACACATACATAAGCACAAACACACACACACAAACACACACACACACACACACACACACACACACACACACACACACACACACACACACACACACACACACACACACTTTATCTCACATACGAACAGAACAGCTAGTTTAAATTACATACATATATATGCATACACACACTTTCACTCTCACACAGAAACAAACAGAATCATTAGTTTTAATTATATATACATACACCATTCCTCTCAACCTCTTAAGTGCATGAAATCTAGACAAAGCCTGACATAATGGGGGCACAAAAATAGGGACAGATTTTAATATTTTAAATATTGCCCTTATAAACTTAGAGAGTTGCTAGAATAATAGCATTTGTGTTAACATCCATTTTCTGAATGATATGAAGTCTGAAACTCCAGTGTATGTCATTATTTAGTGACTGCAGTCCTCAGATCTTACCAGTGATTTGCCAGAAAACCACAAATTTTACGAAAAACACTCCAAAAATATGAGGGAAAAATCTGTACATTCTGTGAAAGTCTGGACAGTTGAGAGGTATGTGTGTGCATGTTGCTGTGTGAGAGAGGGTAGCTGCGTTTGTGTTGCTGTGTGAGAGAGTAAGGGTGTGTGTGAGTACATGTGTTACTGTGTGAGAGGTATGGTACTTAATGTTATAGTTGGGAGCAGTTTAGTCAATTAACTTGATTAGGCTTGATCCTGTAATTTAGTTACAGGAGACAAGTCAGAATGCTCTATACCAACTACCAGACTGCTGAAGGAATTGTGAGATTCAGTGGAGACAAAAGCCTGAATCCTCTATATCAACTACCAAACTGTGAAAGAATTGTGAGCTTCAGTGGAGAAAAGAGCCTGAATCCCCTACACCAACTACCAGACTGCTGGCAAGAACAGTGAGTCTGAGTTTCAGTACATTTTCAGGCAATTATAAGTTTCAATGCATTTTATGGAATTGTGACTTTCAAGGGAAGATACATTTACTATTGCTCATGCTAAGTCTGTTTTCAATGTGTAACTAACTTGTTTTGTTTGCTCACGGTGGTGGTGCTGCGGTAGCATTGTCGCCTCACAGTAAGACGCTGTCCGGTTCGATTCTCAGCGAGAGCGTCTTCTGTGTGGAGACATGCGTGAATGGGTGTACCTTCTTTGAAGGTTGGGCATCAGGGCTGGTAACTCGGCACGTAAAAATCAACTACCAATCATTAGCGGACCGGAGTTCCGCTGTGGAGACCCCCTAACCGGGAACAGCCGAAAGGCACAACAACAACAACTAACTTGTTTTGTTTAACAAATGGTAGTCCCTGTTTTTGCTGTAGAATTTGAAAGCAGTGTTAGTAGCATAATTACTTGTTGTTGGTTTGTCAGTCATTCCCTATTGCAACATTACCAGTTTACCAATTTTTTTTAATGTAACACAATATAGGCAATTAATTCTTCAAGGGCAGCAGGAACTGAATTTGTAGATGAAACACACTGACATGGAAAGTTATTTGCTAGTAGCAAACTCTTTATTAGTTACAGATCTCTTTAATGTGGAATTAATCGGATGACTTTTACTTCTGCGGAGATTATGCTTATTGACTGATATTGGTGGACTGTAATGACAATTTTGAGTGGCTTTTTATGGTTGAAATATTCTGAGAACAGTAGTTTTGTCCTTATTGTTTCATACATTTTGTTTTATTGCTTACTAGAAAGATGTTCAAAACTACTAATTTAAAGCACATTCTAAAGGGTGTATATCATAACCATGAAAATGCAAAAGTTCGAATGGCATTACATCGAACACGAAACCGCGAATGCTGATAATATCGAAGTCGCAGAACATCGAATTCTTACTGAGGGCAAGAATTTGGTGGGCCGTTCCACGACTTCGCTATTTCCTCCACTGTGGTGTGATCTTGGAGTTGGTATATTTAAGTAGAAGGGTGTGAGGGGCACAGCCCCCCACGTCTGGGGGTGTGGGGGGCAAAGCCCCCCACACCAGACATAGGTTTTTGGTGTGCTTGTGTTGTGTGTGTGTTTCTCGGAACAGCAAATTTCTTCCCTGGGAAAATATTCGCTGTTCTGAGCTTTCGATTATATCACATTTCAAACTTCCAAGTTCGAGCTTATGGTGTTCGATATTTTGAAAGTTTGATAATGTGATATAGACCCCATTCTAACAAGTGGTGCTGTATTATACAAGGAATATAATTAATACAGTCAGGAAGATAAATCAAAGAATACATGCATGCATGGGCCTAAAAATGTGTGCAAGGAGCCTATAGTTTGAAAACAGCCCAAAGGTAAACTTAATCCTCCACTAGCCAGATGCATTTTCTTTAGATGTCGGTATTAATGCCATTTCAATGAATGTGATCTTCAATGGCAGAGAAGTTTACTGCTCATCTAAGTCTGTTTTCATTGTGAGACTGTATTGTTTGTGTTATTTTATTTCAATATCTGTAATCATTGTAGAAGTAAATAATAAAACAGTATGCAAACTGATAGGTTTGAACTGTGTTTATGGTAACTGGGGAGAAATAGCCAAGAAATGGGACACTAGAATGGCTGAGCAGGGGGCTGCTGGGGGGATTCAGGACATTATATGTTTTTTACTTCTTAGCCTAATTAACCTCTTATATCACTGTTTACTCATAGTATATCTGCAACGTTTGCACCTAAATGTAGAGAATCTAAAATGTCCTTCACTTCAAAGCCCTGTCTTAATCTTCCTACCTTTCATTTCCTAGGTTACTTCATTATTATATTATTATCTATATTGTATGCATATGCATAATAACATAATGGATGCATCTCTTGTGATTTATAGCCAACAATTTTACAAACTGCAAAAATCATGGAACTTGTATTCACTTTGTAAACTAGTTAATTACACTGTGTGCGTAATCAAAGAAGGAAAGGAGAGAGGGCATTGGCACACCGCTTCAAAAGAGCACAAATGAACAATTATATTAACTCAGGGATGATGCAGGTAAGTTTTAAGATTGTTATCCACTATCATCCTTTATAATCTGCTGTGAGAAGTGACTTCAGTTTTTGTATTATTAAGAGAGAAGATTTTATTTACTTATTTTTTCACGAAAGAGGATTTGGAGAAAAAAGATTTTTTTTGGTGGAGGGCGTTGACCCAAATACAATGTATGCGTATCGCCACCTTTTTGTTTACAAAAAAAAAGCACTGATAATATCCACAGGCTGTGTAATTGCTTTCCTGACAACTCCAAAAATGCTATCCCACTTCCTTCCAAATTAGCCACTCACCAGAAGACAGCAGCTAGAGATTATGCAGCCTCTCCAAAAAAAGAACCATCCAAGTGGGCCCTACCCAACTAGGGATAGCCCGGAGTGTATTTCAGATTCTTTTTAGTTACCAAAAAGTCACAGCACCTAAAGGCCCATGTTGGACTTAAGTGGTCTAAATTGTTATGTAAAAAAAGACAAAGCTACAGATGGTCATGATGTCAGCCATGCTTCTGTGTTTACAGGAGGGGGATTGGATGTACTCTGTAGATTTCGGGATGCTCGATGTGACGATTGGGGAGAGATGGGTGAAGGCTGCCAGCCTAGTCAAATAGAATTTGATATATAATTCTGGCATTTGTAAATAAATGTAAAATACAGGCATGTTTCTTGAGTGTAAAGAATACTGTGAAATGTGGAACTGCAAAATATGTGACAACATTGCACTCTACTGGCCCAGTAAAGCATGTTGTACCCTTTCATGTTAGAATTCAGCTCCAGGGTGGCTGGATGAAGATTTCATGCCCATTGTTTTAAGGCTAAAGTTTATGACTAGAATTTAGATGTGGAAGGGGCTTTATTGCTCTGCTTTCTAATAACATATACATGTGAAATGTCTTGTATTGTTGTAAGTTTCTGAGGAGGTGTTAGATTGCTAAATAATGCAGTTTGTGGCCTGAGAACTCAGACCATGTGTTAAGATGATGCAATATGAATACTGGGAAAACCTAATTGTCAGAAATGTTGTAATTTTGGAAGGGCCTTAGAGACATGTTTGTTAGTAATGTTTAAATACTATTTCTCACAAGAGACTAAAAAGCATTTTTAACTTGGATATCCAACTTACCAGCACTCTGCCTTGTGCTCACATGTAAGTTGCAGCACTGTGATTTCTTGTAGGAATAGTTAAAGCTAGTAAAGATTAATTAGGTATTTTTCTTTGAAATCAGACCTGTCCTACTGTATTATTGTAAGTTTCTGTGTGGTCTCTGAACTCTTAGATATCTCTGTGGTGTAGTAGCTTTGTCTTGTTTTTTAATTATTTATTATTAAATATTTTTAAAACCTTCTACCTGTGGCTGATTTTTGCAGAGATAAGCTCTAGAGTACATTGCATATTTATAGAGGTTATTGTAATAGGCCACTCTAAAGTAAGCATTGACTGTTAGTCATACTATCATTGGATATTAATATTGCACAGTAATAATTAGACACCCTTTTAAGGGCCTTTTAGTAGCTGATATTATTAACTGGGTGGTGGTAGTAATTACTACCATATAGTCTGGGAAAAGGGGCACAGTTGGAGAATCTGTGTCAGCCTTTACCAGGAGTGTCTGTGAAGTTGTATAAATACTTATCTCAAAGTGTTTGTGTGTGTGTGTGTGTGTGTGTGTGTGTGTGTGTGTGTGTGTGTGTGTGTGTGTGTGTGTGTGTGTGTGTGTGTGTGTGTGTGTGTGTGTATGTGTTGTATCAGCTACTTGGCAGGGGCACGAAGCACTGGTTGGACAGAGAGGGTACTGGAGGTTTTAGCTTGCTCAGTTAGGCTGAGACCTGGACCCTATAGCTGTGCCAGTGGGGAGTCTTAATGGGGACCTGGTGAGCAAGGGAGCAACCAGCCCCAGACTGACTGCGATCTCTGTGTGCATTTAAGGGAAATTGTACTTTACTGTGTGTAATAGTTATCCTTTCCTCTTCTATGAAACAACCTCCCTGGTGTTAGTGGTGAGGACTGAGGTTCCTTTATTTCTGGGCCAGGACACGGTCGTCACAAGTGTTTGGCAGTGGTGGGATCTACTTCACAGACTAATTGGCTTGTAGGGATGTGGGTAGAGCGAATTCCTGTAGCTTATGTACAGTGATCTCTAAAAGTGTTTTGTACTCTAAAACAGCCACACAGTGTATACTCAAGAGTTCAGATCACAATTGTTTTATTTCTTTTGTTAACTTAGTGTTATGGTGAGTAGGCAACATGTCAGCAGAAGAGTATGGAAAGCTGACAAGGAGCCAGCTGGCGGAGATGTGCCAGGCTAGGGGACTGGTGCATGGAAACCTGACTAAAGCAGACCTGATTGCAGCCTTGGTTACAGCTGCATCAGAAAACAGCAGCCGGGAGGACAATCAGACTGACAGTGGAGATACAATATCCTCGGGGAATGGACAACTCAACCTTTCTGCAGTGGACTTAAAACTCCAGCTGGAGCTAAACAGACTTGAGTTGGAGGCCAGGCGTATGGAACTAGAAGCAGCCAAGAAAATGAGGAGTCTAAAAGCTGAGGAAAATGAACGGCAGAACAGGCATGAGAGGGAAATGCTGACTCTTCGCCAGAGTCATGAAGGTAATGGGGAAGGGATTAACCGGACCCCAGAAGCACAAAACATCAGTAAATTTCTTCCACAGTTTAAAGAGGGGGATAATTTTGATAGCTTCATTCATATGTTTGAGCAGGTATGTAAATAGTATGAAGTTGACCAAAGGCTCTGGGTATGGTTCCTGACCCCCTTACTCCATGGTAAAGCTGTAACTTCTTTAGCAAAAATGCATGACACTGACTGTTTTGATTATACTGCTGTAAAAAGACATTTGTTAGAATGTTTTAAGCTAACACCTGAAATGTATAGGAAAAAGTTTTGTGAGCATAGACCCAAGGCAGATGAAAATGTATGTGAATATGTTGCTGAACTGAACACTTATTTTCATAGCTGGGTGAGTGGATGTCAGGTCACCACTTTTGAAGGGCTGGCAGACCTTTTGGTAAGGAAACAAGCCCTTAGCACTTTGCTTGAGGACATGAGGATCTGGGTAGCTGATAGACAGTGTGCTACTTCAGAGGAGTTGGGGAAGAAGGGAGACCTATACCTAGCAAGCAGGGCAGCCCTGCACAGGAAAGGGACCCCCAGTACTGCTCATGGGACTAAAGGAACCCATGGTGGGCAGCACAGACTGCCCCAACAGAATCCACCAGTAGCAGGGGAAGCGACTAGTCCAGTTACACATCCAGGAGCTAGGGTTAAATGTTTTGAATGCAACCAGTGGGGCCATGTGGCATATAGATGTCCATGGAGGCAAGGTGGGGAACCAAAGGTGAAGGTGCCAGTCAGTGGTAAAGACAAAATGCCAATAGTGGGTTGTCTTGAAACAACAGGGGTATGGAACTACCATCCTGCAGATGTCCTGAGAGGGAAGGATTTGGATGAGGCAGTACTATGTACTTATGCAGTTACATGCAGTGAGGCTCAAAGACAAGCGTGTGGGTCTGGTAGCCTGGAGGAGACCCGGACAGACTGCATACTTGCACCCAGGACTGCTGAGGTGGTTACTTCAGGGAGTGAACTATGCTGTAGCAGTGAGACTGAATGTGAGCCACAGCTGCTGATGTCCCCTTGGACAGGGTAACTGCAAAGATAGAGGTGAGTAGTAGTACACAGGCTGACAGTGAGGCACTGCTGTCAGAGGATGCCAGACTTCCTGTGGAAGGGGAGCTGGGAAGGGTTACAAGGAGAGTCTTGAGACAGGCACAGCTCTCAGACCCTACATTGCAAGGCCTGAGACAGGTATCTAGGGAGGCACCTGATTCTCAAGGGAAGGGGGAATCTGTATACTGGAACAAAGGGTTACTGTAAAGAGAGTGGACCCCTGAGGGAGGGCTAGAAGGTGAGAGAGTTCAGCAGTTGGTAGTGCCTAGAACTTACCATCTGACACTTCTAGACATAGCCTATGATATTCCCTTTGCAGGTCATATGGGTATAAAACGTACAAAAAGGCATATTATGCAAAACTTCTATTGCCCTGGAATTTCCAGAGATGTAACAGGGTACTGCAGGACCTGTGAGCAGTGCCAAAAGGTAGGCAAGGCAGGAGACAAGGTGAGAGCTCCTTTGATGCCTTTGCCTGTGATTGAGGAGCCATTTCAGAGGATAGCTATGGATATTGTGAGTTTTCTGAATACCCCAAGTTCCACAGGGAAAAAGTATATCCTGGTGATTGTAGATTATGCTACACGATACCCTGAGGCAGTGGCTTTGTCCTCCATTGAGGCAGAGAAGGTGGCAAATGCTTTGCTAGAGATTTTCAGTAGGGTAGGTTTCCCAAAGGGAATACTGTCTGACAGAGGTGCCAGTTTTATGTCAGACCTGCTGGCTTGTCTGTGGAACTCCTGTGGGGTGAAGCACATGAAGACCACCCTGCCATCCCCAGACTAATGGTCTTGTTGAGAGGTTAAACTCTACAATCAAGTCCATGCTATGCACATTTGCAGATCAGTTTAAGAGGGAGTGGGACAAATATTGGCCCCATCTGTTGTTTGCTTACAGAGAGGTTCCCCAGGAATCCACAGGTTTTTCATCCTTTGAGTTGCTGTATGGGCATAGGGTGAGGGGACCACTAGATTTAATTTGAGATGAGTGGGAAGGTGAGTGTGAGTCTCACAAGGAGTCTGTTGTGGCATATGTCCTGAACCTCAGGACAAGGCTCAGAGAACTCATGGGCCTGGCCCAGGAGAACCTGGCAGAAGCCCAACAACAGAAAAAGGTGTGGCATGACAGGAATGCTCAAGCTAGAGAGTATGCTGTAGGGCAGCAGGTAATGGTTCTCATTCTTGTCAGACACAACAAGTTGCAAGCAGCGTGGGAGGGACCCTACAAGGTGGTAAGAAAGGTAAGTGATGTTAACTACATGGTGGAAGTGCTAGACAGATGGCAGGGACACAAATTGTACCATGTTAACATGATGAAACCTTACCATGATAGGGAGGCCCTTGTGCTGAGCATTTGCAGTGGATTGCAGGAGTCTGAGAGAGATATTGTGACTGATCTCCTCCATGAGGCTCGGGCTGACACCTCAGTGGAAGGGGTAGCAATGTCCCAGCAGCTATCTCCTACCCAGGTTTGAGAAATGCGAGCAGTGTTGCAGGAGTTTGGGGGCATGTACTCCAGGAAACCAAGGAGCACCCACCTGGTGCAGCACCAGGTGGATATAGGACCCCAAAGGCCTATCAGGCAGACCCCTTATAGGGTGCCTGAGAGAGTTAAACAGACTCTGAAGGAAGAGGTACAGGAGATGTTGGAACTAGGGGTGATTCAAGAGTCCAACAGTCCTTGGGCCTCACCAGTGGTGTTGGTGCCAAAGATGGATGGCAGCAACATGTTCTGTGTGGATTACAGGAAATTAAATAGTCAAACAGAGTCGGATGCTTACCCCATGCCTAGGACAGATGAGGCCCTAGAGCACCTGGGTGGGGGCTAAGTATCTTACAACCATTGATCTTACCAAGGGTTACTGGCAGGTGCCCTTGACTCCCAGTGCTAGAGAGAAGTCAGCTTTTGTGACACCTTTTCGCTTGTATGAGTTCACAAAGATGCCCTTTGGGATGAAGAATTCCCCAGCAAGTTTCCAGAGGCTGGTAGATCATATCTTAGCAGGAGCAGGAGGGTTTGCCCTTGCTTACATGGATGATATTGCTATTTACAGCCATTCCTGGCAAGAGCACCTTCAGCACGTCATGGAGGTGCTGGGCAAACTACAGAAGGCCGGGTTGACCATTAAGCATTAAGCCAAGCAAATTTCAGCTGGGTATGGCAGAGGTCTCCTACCAAGGACATAGGAGTGGGGAGTGGTAAGATAAGGCCAGAACTTGCCAAAGTGGAAGCTATTCAGGCATGGCCTGCACCTGTTACCAAAAAGCAGGTGAGGGCATTCTTAGGGACAGCAGAGTACTACAGAAAGTTTGTTCCTAATTATAGTACCATAGCTGTTCCCCTCACAGACCTGACAAGGAAAAACAGGCTAGATAAGGTAGTGTGGACCCCAGCATGTGAGCAGGCATATCAGAAGCTTAAGCAAGCTTTGGGAGGAACCCTGTGTTAGCCAGTCAAGACTATAGCAAAGAATTTGTTTTGCAGGTGGATGCTTCAAACTATGGGGTGGGGGCTGTACTTAGCCAGATTTCTTCAGAGGGAGAAGAGCACCCAGTGGTTTATCTCAGTTGTAGGGTCCAACCCAGGGAGGAATGCTATGCAGCGGTAGAAAAGGAATGTCTAACCATAGTTGGGCACTACAAAAACTTCAGCCTTCTCTGTATGGAAGAAAATTCACTGTGATGACAGATCACAACCCTCTAACATTGTTAAACAGAGCCAGTCAGCAAAATGCCAAGTTGCTAAGATGGAGTCTGGGGTTGCAAACATATATGTCAGTGCAGCACCGCAGTGGGAGTAGCAATGCCAATGCAGATGGGCTCTCAAGACAGGGAATGAGGTGAGGTACACACAGATAGACCTGACATTCTCAAGCAATGTTTCTCAAGGGGCACTTGAAAAATTTGCTTGAGTTCCTGGGGGGGTAGATGTGACGATTGGGGAGAGATGGGTGAAGGCTGCCAGACTAGTCAAATAGAATTTAATATATAATTCTGGCATTTGTAAATAAATGTAAAATACAGGCATGTTTCTTGAGTGCAAAGAATACTGTGAAATGTGGAACTGCAAAATATGTGACAACAATGCACTTTACTGGCCCAGTGAAGCATGTTGTACCTTTTCATGTTAGAATTCGGCTCCAGGGTGGCTGGATGAAGATTTAATGCTAATTGTTTTAAGTCTAAAGTTTATGACTAGAATTTAGATGTGGAAGGGGCTTTATTGCTCTGCTTTCTACTAGCATATACATGTGAAATATCTTGTATTGTAAGTTTCTGAGGAGGTGTTAGATTGCTAAATAATGCAGTTTGTGGCCTGAGAACTCAGACCAGGTGTTAAGATGATGCAATATGAATACTGGGAAAACCTAAGTGTCAAAATGATGTAATTTTGGGAGGGCCTTAGAGACATGTTTGTTAGTACTGTTTAAATAATATTTCTCACAAGAGACTAAAAAGCATTTTGATCTTGGATATCCAACTTACCACCACTCTGCCTTGTGCTCACATGTAAGTTTTAGCACTGTGATTTCTTGTAGGAACAGTTAAAGCTATTAAAGATTAATTAGGTATTTTCCTTTGAAATCAGACCTGTCCTATTGTATTATTTTAAGTTTCTCTGTATTCTCTGAACTCTTAGATATCTCTGTGGTGTAGTAGCTTTGTTTTGTGTTTTAATTATTTATTATTAAATATTTTTAAAGCCTTCTACCTGTGGCTGATTTGTGTAAAGATAAGCTCTAGAGTACATTGCATATTTATAGAGGTTATTGTAATAGGGCACTCTAAAGTAAGCCTTGACTGTTAGTCATACTACCATTGGATATTAATATTGCACAGTAATAATTGGACACCCTTTTAAGGGTGTTTTAGTAGCTGATATTATTAACTGGGTGGTGGCAGTTATTACTGCCATATAGTCTGGGTAAAGGGGCACAGCTGGGGAATCTGTGCCAGCCTTTCCCAGGAGTGTCTGTGAAGTTGTATAAATACTTATATCAAAGTGTGTGTGTGTTTTGTCAGCTACTTGGCAGGGACACGAAGCACTGGTTGGACAGAGAGGGTACTGGAGGTTTTAGCTTGCCCAGTTAGGCTGAGACCTGGGTCCTATAGCTGTGCCAGTGGAGAGTCTTATTGGGGACCTGGTGAGCAAGGGAGCAACCAGCCCCAGACTGACTGTGATCTCTGTGTGCACTTAAGGGAAATTGTACTTTACTGTGTGTATTAGTTATCCTTTCCTCTTTTATGAGATGACCTCCCTGGTGTTAGTGGTGAGGATTAAGGCTCATTGATTGCTGGGCCAGGGCACGGTAGTCACACTCACCTCCACAAAAAATGTTGTCAAAATGTCCACAAAGTATCTCCACTTCTGGATAGGAGTCCATCATTATTAATTTTGGTCTCACTCCCTCCCCCTGATGTTCAACAAATGCATCTCCATCATAGCAGTCCATCTCAGGCTAAAAGGAATCGGAATATTCCCATACCCAGATGACTGGTTTCTATTGCCATAACAAAAGAGGCCCTACTATCACCAAGAGGCTGTTTGCTTTGTGTGTGTCTGTCCTTGGGCATCTCTGTCAATATCACAAAATCTAATCTGGAGCTATCTCAGACACTTGTGTTCATAGAATGCCATCTGAACATAATGCTTCAAACTGTAAACCTTCCAGCAGGCAGACTGGCAACATTATGAACTTTGATTTCAAATATCTGGCTTATTCCCTCTACTCCCATGCCACTGATTCTACAAGAACAGGTTTAATAGCTGCTGCTATCCAGTTGATTGCCTATGCAAAGTTCTACATAAGTGTGCTTTAGTGGACTTTAAGTATGCAATGTTCTTAGTCACTATGTCCAAGGAACAAAATTATTCATCATTTCTCCATTTACAGACCTCATCTGGACTTGTGGATCCAGTCATCCCCTGTTGCAGCAGGGAGATCAGTCATCCTATCCTTTCTAAAGGATATTGTGATTATGGACACCCCCCCTGAAGTGAGGGACATTTCAAAGGGAGAACTGTCCAGGAGACATTGAGCCAACTTTCACATCAGTATGCTGGAGACTAGCGTGGTCCTCCTAACATTGCAGTCCCTTCAGGACTTCCTACCCCAACTTGTAATTTATATCCATACAGATAATATATTGGTAGCATGATATATCAACAGAAAAGAACACAATAATTCCCCTTGTGCTGAAAAGCCATGAGTGTTGCGCAGTGGGCAATGTCTTCACAACACTTTCTGACAGTAATACACATTTCATGCTGGACCAACTACCTGGCAGATAGGGTCAGCAGGTATATACTGTTACCTCACAAATAGTCCTTCAACTTCCTCAGAAGAACCCATGATATTCTGCTGCTGGAGAGAGCCTTGCTGCAACCTTTTTTCTTCCCCATCCAACTTCAAATGAAGCTTCTTTGCCCTAATTTGCCCTAATCCTCCACAGGGACAGTCACCCAGGCACACTGTAGTCCATCAGTGGCCTCCTGTGCTGCTCTACGCTTTTTCCTCATTGGCATGAATTACAGGAGTCTATATTAATTCATCAAAGTTTCACTTTAGTGAACTTTTCTTCAGCGAATCCTAACTATCGAACATTCATTTCAGCAAACGTTCATATCCACAAAAAATTAACATAGGGAAAGGAAGCAGTTGGCCGGCAGCACAAATTTGCCCTTTTCCCCACTGTGATGTGATCTTGGAGTTGGTATATATAGTTGGGGGGATTGAAGCCCCCCACTTTGGTGGGTTTTACATACTGTGGTGTCTGTTCCGGTGTTATTTTCGCCAAATGCTTAATTTCCCTGTTTAATTTTTTTTTTGATAAGAATGTTTGCTGAAATGAACATCCGATGGTTAGGGTTCAATGAAGAAAGGTTAGCTGAAGTGAACCTATAATGAATTAATATAGAAATGAATTAAGAGCCCCTACAGAAAGCATCTATGTGCAAGGCCTCAGTCATCCTCATAGCCCCTTTTTGGCTGAGGCATATCTGGCTCCCAGTGCTATGGCCTCATATCAAGAAGCAATCTGCTTCTAATTACAAACCATATCACCTATCCCACCCATTTGGGAAGCTTCACTCAAACATTCCATCTCTCATACAGTCCACATGGTTTCTCCAGTCCCACTGATGGCCATAGATCCTTTCTCCCCTTCCAGAGTAATGTAGATCCTTTCTTCTTCTCGAACAATTCTTGACTCATAAACTTTATAGGAGTAAATGGAAAACATTTTCTTTTTGGGTTCTTCATCAAGGAATGATGAATGTTACTGTTTATGACCACTGTAATCAGCTTTGGCTCTAATAACTCTACCATCAACATTCAGTTAGTGTCTATTTATAATTTTCACCAGGGCATTAATTCTGTCATGCTGGCAACCCAGAAAATCTATAAGGCCTTTCCTCTGGGACCACCTGTTAAAGACCCCGCACCTCCTTGGATCTAAACTTTCCATAGATATATATATATATATATATATATATATATATATAGATAAATGGGTTTGCTTAGAATATGCTCAACTCACAAATTACAACAGCTGTCTAGTTGACTTTATATGGTCTACTAGACAATTGACGTGTGCAAGATTGTACAAATTCTGGGATGAGAAATTTGCCCATACCTCATCCCCATGTTTGTGTGATCTCAGAGTTAATATATATATATATATATATATATATATATATATATATATATATATATATATATATATATATAATAAGTAGGGGTGTAGGTGACCCCCCCTACAAAAAAAACAATGTTTTATTTTGTTTTTTATAAGTAAGAAATTGCATGCGCCGAGGCTGTTTCTCAGCACATGCATAGTACTGTGTTAACTTCGGTGTTTTCTACTATACGTGGTCAATATTGTATTAGTCAGCTTTGGGCATTTTTGCTAACAAGGGGCACACCTATATATAGATATATTTGAGGTTAGTCGACCTGGCACTGCAGTGTGTGTTTTAGTCGACTGTGTTAGTAACCTGCTTATGAAATTATTAGCTGTACTGTGGTTGAATCCGCAGTGGTACAGCGGTAACATTGTTACCTCACAGCAAGAGGTTCTCCTGTTCAATTCTCGGCTGGAGTGCCTTCTTTGTGGAGTCTGCATGTCCTCCCCATGCTCAAGTGGCCTTCAAAAGACATACGTGAATGGATGTGCCTTCGCTGAAGGTTGGGCGTCGGGCTGGCAGCTCAGTTATTTATTTTAAAAAACAAACCAAAACAACCACCAACCACAGTGAGCATCCGGGTCCTTCCAGAAAAATGTTCAAAACATACAAATAACAGCAGGTGGACCCAGAAAGTTTCCAGAGAGTTGTGTGCCTGATCCTTGCCTAGATATGTCTTATGTTTATGTAGTTGCAATGTTGTTTCCTCTTTGACCTGATATATATAGTTTGCAGGCCTCCTGGTATTCATAGCTTTATCTAAATTCACATTTTTTTTATTTTTGCCTTACAGAACTCAGAGCCAATGATATTGATAAATGACCACGCAGCTGATTTGGTCATCCTCATTCCTCTCAACCGTCCCTGAATTTGCAGAATGCAACTGATTTTATCTCATATTTTGTCTCTAGCCCATGTAAAATGTTTAATTTTCTGTTAGGTCCTCATGGATTACAGTTAGTCAGTTAGTCAGACATTAGAGAGTCATACTTCTTATTCAGAAGTTACACCCTGATGCAAATCCTGTCATTCTATTAACTTTGTAAGTGAATTAGAGTAATATTAATTTTTATATAAAAAAATACACATTTAAAATTATCCCTGATTTTGGGCCTTTGACCACATCCCATTACTTTTGGCTTTGTCCAGAATTCTCAAGTGAATAAGTTCAGAGGTATGAGTCCCACTAAAGGTGAGAATAGATCGACCTGTCGAAGAGTGCATCATGCTGTAAGATGGAGTCATGTTCACACCTTACCTACCTGCTAACCCTGTACCTCGCTGAGAGCTTGCAGTACACACAGATGTTCACAGTGACTGGAAACTGATCCAGGCCAGACTGTAGAGGACCACTACACCATTTTGTTATTGTCTACACCATTTCTTTTCATTACTGTCTGCAGCACCCTTGGGCTTACCCAGGTGGTCACTGCAGTGACAAAGACTCCAACAACTTGCAAAAGAATAGATAAGATCAGATGTTCAGTCCTCCCTCCAGCTTGCTCTTTTTTACCCACGCTGCCATTTTAACCCAAGTTAGTGGCATTATGCCATTGCTTATCTAGATGTACTTTCTATAAAAGTGCGATAGAAGCAAAGGATGTGACAGAACACTAGAAAAGAACAAGCATGTAATGGTGTAAATTAATTCCTTGGAGGACAACTTACATTTAAATCTGTAGGCACTGCATGCACATACAGATAAGCAGCTATTTATATGGCCCTTTTTGTCATTGCACATTTCTTTCTATTTATATTTCACCTGTTGCTGGCATTGATGGCAAACAAAAACAGAGACACTGAATCTACTACATACCTCTTTCTTGATTACTAACTAACCTTACAATGGCAGGGACATTTATCAGGCACTGCCTTTCTTTAGTTTTACATGATGATATAGATAGCAACTATATTTTGGCATATCAGGCTCTATCTCATTGTACGGTCAATGGCATACACTGTAAGTTAGTCTTTCTTGCACTATAACTGTTGACTAAAACAGGCCCACTGATGTTTGAATAATTTTGACCTCCAGCAGCATGGGGGTTATAAGGATAAAACACATGCCATGGCTTCACTAACTGTTTGAAGTCATATATAGGATATATAAAGACAGCTTGAAAGTTCCAACTGTCAGTACAGTATCAACGTTTAAGCTATCAGCTCAGCAGACAGCATTTTGTGGTAGTGCATATGGCTTATATTGAGCCAATCCATTGAAAAACTGTAATTTGATCTTAATCCTGTCTATAGAACAAAAAAAAGATATGTGCTTTTAGTCCTGGTATTATGACTGCACTGAAAACTTTCTAAGTGACTGCAGTAACCAAGTTTAGAGCATCCCTTTTCTACAAAACAGCTGAGGGATGTAAATTCCCCACTTGTGTGTAATTTTGAACACAGACTAGCCCTTAATTAGAGACAGCATTTTGCAGTGGAAATGGTAACAACTTCTGCACCAAGTTAAATCTGTAGTATATCACATTAAAAACAAAGCAACAAAAAAAAATCAAAGGCTGCATAAATTGCAAAATGCATATGATTATTATGTGAGCTAGCTACACTCACTGTCTATATAATGTATGTATATAAAAGGATGCTGAAGCCCATGATGCATGTAAAATAAAAACTGCAGCAATGTGCACATGATCAGAGCACACAGAATAACATTATTTTAGGCTTCCATCATATAAAGCACTACCTGAGGCAAACAGACATGGTAGAGTGATTTGGCTGTTGAAAAGGAGGGCAGGGTTGGCCTTTGGCCAGTTGGATCTATTTGGCCCTAGAGTGCTCACTCCCTCAGTGGGGGAGTGGCGTCAGGCTTTGACAGGATCATTATGCATTATATACCTCAAAGACTTTCCTGATAGATGCTACAGCAACACGTAGGACATTTTCCTACTAGCAATCTTGTTCTGTCAGCAGTTCTAACTCTTGTCAGTGGAGCAGAGAAGATTTCCCATCATTCACTGCACTAGTGGTTAGCCCAATGCTTTTAGTAACTGCAGCTTCACACCTCTTGTGTGGCTTACAGTGTTAGTTTCTTACATTGCCATAGTGGTTAGCTGCTGTTACTGAGGCTGGTCAGATAGCCATCTAGTTTTGTGGACACTCCAGTTACTGCTCTGAAGATAATAAAATTAGTCTTCATTTAATGACTGGTTGAGAGGTATTGCTTTTTTTTGCTTCTGCTGCTGATATGGGGTGTATGATTAGTTGCTAAGTAATACGATTACAAGAAATAACTGTGGGATAGTCAGTCTCAGCTAGTATGAAAACAAATACTACTGAGCATATAAATAAATAAGTAAATAAAAGTAAAATAAAAAAACAGATATTGTGATGTGAGGTAACTTCTGATTACTTAGTCTTATAGCAAAGTTATCAAGTCCACTGTATGACATAGAAATGTATGTTGCCCTTACAGAAAGGATCTTAATTAACTGTTGCACCCAGTGTGTTGTGGTTAGAGGTAGGATCTGGGCACATGTGATTAAACCCTGCATGTGAGGCAAATGGGACCAATAAAAACAACCATACAAAGTCCTACTTTATCACTAAGGAAGTCAGTAGGAGTCAGGTGCATCCTCATTAATGGCAACTGACTTTATCCTAGAGGTTCTTAATTAAAAGGGCTGCGGCTGTAGTTGCTTTTCTGTTGGAACCACTCTTCACCTTTCCGGCTGAGTTCAATCTTCAGGCATGTGAACTACCTGCTTCCCAAAATGGCTAGAAATGAGATTTGATTGTTTTGTCTTATTTTTATTTTTGAACAATATAATTATTATTTTGTGAATGTCCACTATTACTGGTAAATCTACATCTTTGGTGCCAAAAAACTTCTTAATATCCAAAAGGTTGGGCTATTCTAACTGGAAAAGGCCAGCTCTGGGCCCATTCCCCTTCATGGACACTCCCAAGAGGTCGATTCTTGCTCACATATGCCCCTGTGTTTTGTTATAAATACTCACCTCCAAAGTTGTGCATTTAAACAGCGATCATCTGCCTTCTGAATAAAGAATCCTCAATGAATATCAACTCCAGTGGTTTCCTTAAATGTTATATACATCAGGACGTAAACAGAGTTGTTTTATTGAATTAGCTTCTCCTCTAGGTGTCTTCATCCTAGGTAAATCACATGCATGAAGATCAAACCCAGCCAAAAACGGGAAGAGTGGTTCCAACAGAAAAGCAGCCAAAGTCCTTCTAATTAAGACCCAGATTTTGGCTAGAAAGTCTTTCAAAATGGTTTGGTTTTAAAGGACTGGAGGGTGGGTATTGAACAGATAGATATAGTAAGGATTTCCAGGCCTTAGCAATATGGTACGAGTACAGACAATACCCAGCAGATTTGAAAGGTTTGTGGACAGAAAGGAGTTTTTGGTCATTGGATCGTAATGAGAGAGTGGAAACATAGATGTGCAGAATAGTATTTAGTGTTAAACAAGCAGATGGATGCTAGATAATTTTATTGGTGGTACCAAGCTGTGTATATGTTAGTTGATGGGGTAGTTCTAACCAAGTTAGGCTTTTTAATGCCATACAGTGGTAGGTTCTGAAAGGGGTATTTGCTGCAACATTTGCCAGTTTATTATAGCATTGTTCAAGTTTTGCTTTTTGTGATGCCTGGAAGTTAGTAAGGATCAGAACACCATAAAGTAGTGAGGGGAGGAGGTAAGTATTGGAAAGTTTACTTTTAGTTGCATTGGTGAGAAAGTTTTTGGCTCTGTAAGGTATTCCTAGTTTTTGGTAAGTTTTTTAATGCAATTTTGTATATGAAGGTCAAATCTAATTATTATTCACTGTCATCTGTAATAATTCTCTACAAGAAGTGACTTCAATGGCTATATTATTAAAAGAGAGAGATGATTTTAAATTTTGTTTTTTCATGATATAGGGTTATGGGGAATAAAATAAGTATTTTTTGGGGGGAGTTACCATGAGTTGTCAGTTACAATTCCATGTTTCAGTGTTTGTTAGAGCTTCCTGAGTACCTTTTGGAGATGTCATGTTGCCTGATGTTCATATGAGTGTGGAGTCATATAAATATTGTATTAGGGAGGCCTGTTGTGTGGATGTGTGGAGGGTACTGGTGAGAATGTTAAAGGGGGAGACCAAGGACAAAGCCTTGTGGTACACTGGTGTTGACTGGGAAGTATGGAGAGAGGGTGGAGGGCCATTTTACTGACTGATACCTATTGGACAAGTAGCTTTTGAACCATAGAAGGGTGGGCTGAGATAGACCTAGTGAGGACATTTGAAGTAGAAGTTTGCTGTGACAATTTGTGGAGAAGGCTTTAGACAAGTCTAGAAATAAGGAGGAGACTAGTTTGCCATTATATCTTGCTTTATTGACAGTATCTATAAAGGTTAGAAGTGCAGTTTAGTACTATGGGAGGGATGGAAACCATGTTGTGTGGGGGATAGGAGTTCTTCCTGCTGAAGATAGTTTAGCAATTGTTTTGAATAGATTTTTTAAAGTATTTTGGAAAAGGTGGGGGATAAGATTGCTGTAGGATTAAAGTTAGTGATGTCAATTTCCTCCTTTGTGTAGAGGGATAATGTGTGAATTTTTTTCCAGAGAAGGGGAATGTGAGATTCCTGGACTGACATATTTATAAAGATTGAGACAGGCTATGCAATGCTATTAGTTGCTATTTAAGGTACTCCCTTGGAAGGTCATCAGATGAAGTAGAACACACTCTGAGTTTGTTTGAGTAGTTTTATATAGGACTTGGGCACAGGTTTGAAGGTGAAAGTGCATGTGGTGAAATCTGGCTGTTGGGTAGGGTTGGGATTGGATATTGGGAATCCTTGGTTAGGGATGCTATATTGTCTATGAAATAAGAGTTGAATTCTATTACAATTTCAAGTGCTGAGTTACTGGGTTAGGGCTGAACTTTTGACTGGGATGTAAGATTTTTTTAATGGCTGACCAGGACTTTTACAGTTGTGTTTATTATTGTTCTGAATGTTGTTACAGTATAGCTTTTTTGTCTTCATTTGTTTGCTTTTTTTACCATGATTGTGGAGCATTCAGAAGTTTTCAAGATAATATTGTGTGCTATATTTTTGACATTCTTTCTATGCTTTTTCTCTATCCTGTACTAGCGCTCTACTCTTTCTGGACGGTCAAATTGCATTATTTCATTGTATTCTGTTCTTCTAGGAGGTGCATGGCTATTTAGTATATTTAGGAAAGTTGTACTGAACTGATTTACAGCATCATCTAAAGAGAGGATTTTCAGGATGTTCCAGTTACTAAGATGATATGGTATCAATGAATATTTCTCGGTTAAGCTTGGACATGTTGTATGTTGCTTTACAAATTTTAAGTGGATGTGTGAGATATTGGGTTGTATAGATTGAGAGATGGTCACTGAGAAACTCTGACATTATACCTGTGGTGATGAATTCGCTGGGTCTGATACTAGGATCCACTCTAATAAAGAATTTGATGTCTTGCTATGATGTGTAGACTATTAATTAGTTGTGTGAAACTATGTAAATTCATGCTAGATGTAGGGAAGTTAAAAATCATGTCAAATCAATTGATATTGACATCAGCTAGTAGCATTTTTTTCTTGTGGAATTGTTATGGATATCTAGTGTACAATATCTTCCAGTGTAGCTGTATTGTTGGCAGGAAGGTTGTAAAGGACAGTAATACATATCTGTTCATATTTGTTTATTTTCAGGAAATAGTAAGAAGCTCCTCTGAACTGAATTTTGCTGTTGGTTTGTTGTAGGGGAAATGTGGTAGTAACTGCCAGATACTGAATGTGTGTTCATTCAAGAGCATATCCTATAGTGATCTGTGGCTGCAGTTAATTATTTTTGCAGTGATACTGAAATTAGAAAATCTCAATAATAATCAAGATAACTGCACCAGTTTTTACTCTAGTTGCTACAGCTTTCCAAATCATGTCAACAAAATTCACTGCTGACATCACTCATTTAGCATGTTCTAAATAGAAGATACTGTAGTAGCCAGATGCTGAGTGTGCATTCTGCCCTGAAAGATTGTTAAGGTTGTTAGACCTGCTATCCCAGAAAAGGGCAACATCAATCACTGCTGGAATATCCAGAGTGTGTGTGTGGTTGCATTAAGATAGAATTAAAACAAGATATTTTAAGAACATGATAGAGGCCTTGGCATATAAAAAACAGACCAAGCATGTTTTTGCAATGCTGTAACAGCTGGTGTTATATGACTATCGTTTGCTGAAAGTTCTCTCTCTCTGACAAACTTGGTAGAGTGCTAAAAATCAATTTTAGTCTAATTACTGTACAAATTATCATTTAAAAGCTGTTAAACTATCCAAGTACAGAAGGATTACAAGTACTACACACCACAAGGGATTTGTTTTTCTAGCTCATTTATTCTGCCGTTTACCAAAACCATTACCTTACTGATATTCCACGTGGAAAAGGAAGGCATCACACACTGCTCTATATAGAATGTTTTTGGTACTAATCAACAGTGGTGATAATGGGAATATACCAGCAGCTAGCATTCATATGGCAAGGCTTTTTTCATCTCAGTTGGCTGTGCCACAACACTTAAAGTATCTTTGTATTGCCAGCTCTAAGCTTTACATATATGCACAGAATTTATGAGCAAAGTAAAGCTGTACCAAGGAGAAGCAGGCAGTGTCGAGGCCCCTGACTGCCCCTCGTTAGCTAATACATTTTATACATACAGCAGAAGCACAGTATTATGGCTGCCCTTTTCTGTTGCCCGGCTCTCTACCAACTTTGCTTGTAGTGTGTACTTTTGAAGGGGATCTTGTTACATCAGGTAAATGCATCAGAGGAGGAATATTATCCAAAAATGAAGGTCACAGAGATGTGCGTGTAACATGAAAATATGAAAGACCAGGAAAGAGACAATGTCAGGAATCACTGCTTTATAGAAAGGGGTCAATAGTGGTTGCATAGAATGCTCTTTGAGCCAATGGGTAGATGTAAGAACAGTGGAGGCATTTGGAATTATAAGCACAGGGAAGCCTTCGTAATACTGGAAATGTGGATTTCAATGACAGGTAAAGATCATACAGTCCATATACACTATATGACATGCGTGAATGGGTGTACCTTCGTTGAAGGTTGTGCGTCAGGGCCGGCAACTCGGCACGTGAAAAATCTACTGCCAATCATTAGTGGACCAGAGTTCCGCTGTGGCGACCCCTAATCGGGTCAAAAAGCCAAAAGACACAACAACAACAACAACTCTTTTAGCATTTCTCATGGTTCCTTGTATTTGCAGGTATCCTTCATTTCCCTGGTTGTTCTCTTTTACCATGCAGCTTGTTATAGAACTCAAGTTCCTTTTTTTGTATTCCCTCTGCTTTGGTATACATTTAAGTATATTGAGTAGATCCACCCTGTGAGGTAACCTGCGATAATTGTCCTTGGTTAGATGCAGAAGTACAGGGAACCAGTGCAGTTATGGCCAAAAGGGAGTCGGCAACAAGATTTTGGGAGTACTCTGTTAAATCTTGAACAAGACTTTCGGAATGAAACAAAGGGGAGGGAATGCATAAAGCAACATCCCCTTCTAACAAAATGAGAGTGCGTCCACCTTCCATGCCAGAAGATCTGGGACTCTGGCACAAAGCAGAGAAAGTTGATTGTTCAAAGGAGGCAAAGAGATCTACTTGAGGAGTACTCCACTGTTCATGGGATTGAATTAAGGACCTGTTCAGACTGTATGCCACAATGTTCTGATCTGAAGGGATATAAACTGCCTGAAAAGTCACTTAATACTTGACAGCAAGATCCCATACCAGAAGTGTCAAGTAGCAAAGAAGGTAAGATCTCATTCCCCTTGTTTGTTGATATACCACATAACTGTGGCATTGTCTGAGAATACTTTGAGAGGCCCAGGAGAGAAAAGAAGATGAAAGGCCTGAAGAGCCAGCTTAAGAGCTCTCATCTCTTTAAAGGTGATGTGCTCCTTCTGATGATGAGGCAGCCACACTCTGTACTTTCAGGGAGCCAAAAGTTGCTCCCTATCCTATATCTGAAAAATCTGTAAACAGATTCTGAGAAGGAAGAGGGGGATGAAAAGGGAGCCCTGGATTCAGAGGCAACTGCTAAATCCACCAAAGAAGTTCCTTCTTGAGACAAGGAAGAAGAGGAACTGTAAAATCTAGAGAATGCGCATGTTGAAGCCACACCAACATCGGAAACCACTGGAACTTCCTCATGTGGAGTTTGGCCAAAGGGAGCATTGAATGATGGAAACCATGAAACCCAGAGCCCTCAGAAACTCCCTAGCTGTAATAGAGGCCAGGGGAAGAAGAGTTTCAGTGGCGGCTGGTGACTTCAAATTAAAGGGGGCTGTAGGAGATAGCTGAATGGGTGGGGCCAATGGGAAGGGGTGTGACCAACTAGAAAGGGGTGGGGCTATGCTCAAAAACACAACAACTGGAACTTTAATTAAATACACTGCTCTTGGAGCCAAACTGTCATTACAAGAGTCCAATCAAGACAAAATAAAGTTCAGAAGAAAAAAATATTTCAATGCATTGGCTACATGACAGCTTACTTAATATCTAGATGGAAACGAAAAGGTTGTGAGGCATGAAAAAATAAATTACTTTTTAAATATATTACTGGAATACTAGTCAAAATCAAGTATAAAAAAATAAGCTTCTCCTTGCACTGCAGTTCTAATTATAACTTATATTCAGCTTTATAAAAGTACCAAGTAACTTGCTGAAAGTAGAAATCACTGTGATAACCTCCACTTGTAAAAATGTTTCTTATCCAGAAACGACCTGCTGTCTGACAACAACTATTTACTTGTTTCATGGGGAAAACATGATCAAAGTAAAAAATGAACAGCAAACAAGAAACAAGCTCAAGATAAACTGGTTAGAGGATTACTGCACAGGTTATGGACTATACATGATAGATTGGCATTTTGTTTAGTTTACAGGTAAAGCCTGCAAAGATGCCTGCACATCTCCAACAAATGTAATGAACTTCTGAAAATACTGTAATCCTGTCCTTTATTACAAATACCGTCATATGCATTTCAATACCTAAGGCTTGTATATTATCTGGTTATGTAAATATTCTCTGCATGGCAACAACAAAAAGGTTTTCAGTGTTGGTAATTATTTAACAGTATGCTTATTAAAGGTTACTTGCCTCTTACAATCTCAGACAAGCTTACTCGATGGTCATTAAAGCATTGCTACTTAAACACAAAGCAACAGGGCACTGCGACAACATGCATTTTCTGAATAATAAGAAGCATAAATCAACAGTATAAAAATATGACAGAAAACCAGAACATTCTGCAAAATCAAGGATAGATGAAAAGCCACTGTCGTACTTGTGTCTACCTTGGATGGGGGAATACTCTGCACACTTACACTGCATAACTGCTCCTTGCCTTGCTTGGACACATCCAGAGTCACTACATGGGGGAGTGGGGTGCAACAGCCCAAAAACCAGAGACACATTTTAAACATTGCTCGTATAATGTTGGACAGTTGTTTCAATAAAATACTGTGTTACCGCCATACATTTTACTGCCAAGTCTTGAACCCAGGGAAACCCTGTGCAAAACAGTTAGAGCAACATACCACTATGCCAAATCAGCTGCTTTGTGAAAGAGAGGAAGACTGAAACTTAAATGACTGCCATTTAGTGAATTCAGTTCTCACCATAGCTGTCAACCTCTTAGCACAAAACACCTGAACAAAGCCAATAATGGGGGAATATGAGCCCTCAAATATATTAATTGAATTCAGTTCTCACCATACCTCTCAACCTCTTAGCAAAAAATACATGGACAAAGCCAGTAATGGGTTGATACAGCCCCCAAACATATTCAGTGAATTCAGTTCTCACCATAGCTCTCAACCTTAGCACAAAAAACCTGGACAAAGCCAATAATGGGGGAATACAGTCCCAAAAATAAGGACACATTTCAAATATCCATGTTATAAACTTAGAAAATTGCTAGAATAAAAGGTCATGTACTTTCTGAAGAATATGAAGTCTGAAATTCAAATGCTTGTTATTTTTATTTAACATTTGTTAACCAGGAAAGTCTGACTTGGAAGAAAAGCCAGTTTTCAGCAGAGCAAGGAGAAACACTCCAGAGACATGTCTTTGTAAGATGGGAAGATATGCAGACTTCACACAGAAAGCACCCCAGCCAAGAATCAAACCAGAGAACCTGTAGCTGTCAGCCAACAATGCTTCCAGTGCAATACTGCACTATTGACTTTGCCATGAACAACAAACATACAGAAACCACAGATGTTATGAGGTACAGAACAAATATGATGCAAAAACCTGCAAATTTTTTTACAAATGGTGGTGGGTAGGGAATTCAGGCCCTTACTACCTGCACCCAAGGTACAAGGTTCAAGCCTGAGTATTCTGTACCCACCACCATGTGTTCTCACTAGTCACCAGTATGTAGCAACTGGGGCATTACCCACACACACACACACACACACACACACACACACACACACACACACACACACACACACACACACACACACACACACACACACACACCTATACCTCCAACAGATCTAAGTCCTCATCCTCTGCAGCAGATTCGATCTTCCATGACAGCTAAGTCCTCATACTCCGTAGCAGCCTGAATCCTTCCTCTGCAGCATCCTGATCAACTGTCCTCCATAGCAGCCCGTGCAGGTTGTACTGTTGGTTTCCCCGCGAGATGTGAGTAAACTGGAGCCTCTAGCCTGCAGGCAATGCAGTCCAGTGTTCTTTGGTCTGTGGGGTCATCACCGCACAGACTTCTGAACTAGCAGGGCGGAGTTCCCTTCCTTCCCTATCCGGACTGCCTAACACAGCAATCTGGAGTTCAGGAACTAAGCACGCATGCGTGGAGTTCCAGACTGCCTAACACAGTAGTATGGAACTAAGCACGCATGCATGGAGTTCGAGGACTCACAAATTTTTTTTTTCTATTAAATTTCTACAGTGGGGGGGGCTCACAATTTATTTTTCTTTTTTCTTTCTACAGGTGGGGGGGCTGCAGTCCTATAGCACAAGCCACCCCTGAAGAGTTTGAAAGTAAGAAATGAGACATTAGGCCTTTGGATGAGGCAGGGATGCCAGCATTGGCACTATCTGAATCCTGCAACCCTTAAAGACATGATCCTGAGAAGGAGTCAGAGAAGACTTAGTTTATCAGGAACCTCAGGCTATGAAGAAGAGAAATTGCAAAATGAAGATTTTGTAAAAGGATCTCTGGAGAGGTTGCCTGAATTAGCAGGTCATCCAAGTAAGGAAATATTTGGATCCCTTGAAGCCTGCAAAAAGCAATTACAGGAGCGAGGCATTTGGTGACCACCCTTGGGGCAGTAGAAAGGCCAAAGGCAAAGCACGGAACTGAAAATGCCAGGAAGCAATAGAGAAATGCAAAAACTTCCTGAAAAGAGGCTAGATCGGAATATGGAAATAAGCATCCTTGAGATCCAGAGACACCAGAAAGGCCTGAGGGAGTAAGAGAGGAAACAAAGTCTGAAGGGACAATGTCCAAAAGGAAGGCACCTTCAGAAAAGTGTTTAGATGAGAGAGGTCTAAAAATGGTCTCCAAGTACCCTCTTTTCTGGGCACTAGAAACATTCTTGAATAAAACCTCTTCCCCCTTTCAGACACAGGCATCTCTTGAATAGTACCCTGAGACCATACCTCCCAACCATACCGAATTACTCGGATTTTCCCGAGTTTTGGGATCCAAATGAAGGGGTGCCACGATTCCCGAGTGGCACCCTTCATTTCCGATTTTTTTGCTTTATAATTTTAACTTTTTCAAAAATCGCGCTGTCGGAGCTGACGTCATCACATGCAAGATAATGTCAGCTCCGTCAGGGCTACCAGCCAGTCGGAATTGATTTCAAGGAGCTCACGTCATCATTTCTGACTGAAAATGCGGGAAAGGCAGCAGTGAGCAGAATGGATTGACGCAATGGGAGGCAGCTCGTTTTGTTCAGGGCAATACAAAAACTGAGCAGAATGGATTAACGGCAATAGGAAGCAGCTCATTTTGTTCGGGGGGACTCAAGTAATGAAGGGAGACAGACAGCTCATTTTGTTTGGGGGAATACAAAGACTCAAGTAAGGAAGTGTGTGTGTGCTTGTAACATGTTGTGTTGTTGTGTCTTTCGGCTTATCCCGGTTAGGGTAACATATTCTGTTATAATACTAAAGTTAAGCTCCACTCATTTTTATGTGCACATAAATTTCACTGACTGAACTAAGATGCATTTACCATAAGAAAATGTTGACTATAGCCTTGCTACTTATTTGCTAAAGCAATGCATAGTTTACTCATAAAAAATATACAAAATAACTTTGAATTACTATCATACTTCATCAGACAGAGCTGCCTTACTTCAAAATAATGTTTTCTGTTATGTACAGTATCGAAGAAAACTGCAGAAAAATGTTTTTAATACTAAACTGAAAGGATGACTCGGCAGACAAGCTACAAAATGAGCACAATTTGCAGTCATGTAAGCTTGGAAGCTGAAATCATTTTACCTTTTAAATATGTTATCGTTTATCTCATTTAGGCAGTACCTCATTCAAACATGTTTCATATTAAATATGCAGAGTAACTGAAAGTACCAGTAAGTAAAGCACCCAACAAATTAAAGTTAATTGTTAAGTTTGACAGACCAATTCTGTGACTTAAAATACATTGTAAATGACAGTACATGATACATAGTGAAGCTGCCTATTGAATAAATTGGAATTATGTATGGCAACAAGTGGGTTTAAAGATAAGCTGTGCAAAATGGAACAAGAAACCACCACGAGCTTTATGCATTCTCATACCATCTTACTAGAGTATGTAGATACAGTTAATTAACTACTGCTAAAGTACAAGATTTTCATGACTAAAAGTTTGGAAGGTGAGATATGATTTAACTGCAGTTTTAAATCAAATTATTCATAGTAATAAAGCTATGTTTCTCACCTAAAACTACCTCTAGCAGATGGTACTGTTTATAAATGTAACAAAAACAAAATCTGTTCCTGAATTTCTAATTTATGTGCAGTGTGACTTTTTTTTTTTTTTTGGATCAATGAAATGTTTCTTTCATGAAATTCTGCAACAGAAAGTACTGCTGTATTTTTGAGTACATTTCATGAAATTTTATTGCATTTTTCTTTTGTAAACAGTAATATATGTACCAGAGATGAGACATAATATGAATCTGCATTTCAAATTAATTAAAGCTGGTTTTCAAGAGAGGGCTTTAATTAGCAGGTATTGATACCATTGTAACGTCTTATGTCTGAACATTCCCTTTCTTGATCCATCTTATACTTCTTCTGAATCACTGTCAAAGGGATTGAAGTGGACTATAACAATATCCTCATGAAGGTGCGAGTTTCAAGGGGAGAGGTTTTAATGCCAAGTAGTCCATTTTCATTGTGAGACAGTATTGCTTTGTTTATCAGATGTCTGTTAGTTTGTGTATTGATGTGCTGCAAAATGTAAAAATAAAATCCAAATAATCATTGTAGACTGTAGAAGTAAAGCAGTATCCACACATTAGTGTTTATGGTAAATGGGGTGAAATAGCCAGGTAATGGGACATTGGAATGGCTGCAGGGGGGCTCTGGTGCCATATTTTGGTTGTCTGTCCTTCAGTTTGCGTTTGAAAGTTGGTATCCCACAATTCTATTGAAGTGGGTGGGGTTACGTAATTATGCATGCAAATTAGATGTTAATCAGCGTACAGATTTGTACCTATTTTTCATGGGCCTTGTCCAGATTTTTGATGTTTCCAGGTTGAGAGGTATGCCTGAGACAAGAATGTTGAAGAACCTCTGGGGAAAAAAGAAAGTTGTTCCAAGGAGGGTGAAGAATGTCCATAAAAGGAGGATGCGATATCCACACCATGAAGTACCCCTGAGAAATGACTGACAGAACCTAAGAATCCTGAGTGATTCAAAGCCAAATAGGAAGACAAAGAGAAAGATGAAGAGAAAGAGGAATATGGTTGGAAACAGGCAGATAGTCAGACAGCAGGAGGGCGAGATTGTCTACGAACAAAGGCTGGCTTAGAAGGGTAGTTTCTCTGAAATTTAGGCACAGGAGAAACAAACACATGTTTAAGCTCCTGTAAGGCCTTTCCCTTGTCCTGAAGAGACTTAATCAAACCAACAGCTGCTTCCTCAAAACAAAAGTTTATTATCCAGAGGAGCATCCATCAACTTAGTCTTAATATCATCAGGAAAAGGCTGAAGCCTAAGCCAAGAATACCTCCTCATTACTGAACCAAAAGCAGCAGCCCAATAAGAGGCATCTGCTGCATCATAACTTCATTTGATAGAATGGCGAATGACTTGAGACGAAGTCCCTAGCAAGGAAAGAGCAGAAGATTTACTCTCAGAGTCTGGAAGATCAGAAAAAAGCTGACCCTGGGAAAAATGAGCCAACACATACCTAGATATATGGGTCTGATAATTAATTGCCCTAAAAGCTAGAGTAGCAGAAGTATAAACCTTCTTACCCAGCCTGTCCATGATTCTGCTGTCCTTGTCAGAAGACAGTAACTTGGATGAAGGAAGCAACTGAGATGGCTTATCAGAGGATACAGACACCACAAAGGGATCGGCAGCAGGACATTTAAACAAAAAGGAACAATCCTCAGACACCCTATAAAATCTCTCAGCCTTCTTGGGAGCAGGGGGCAGAGAATCCGGCGCTTTAGAGGCTTTGGAAAAAAACATCCAGTAAAGCATCCAAAACAGGAGGAATAACCACAGGTTTCGGAGATTCCATGTGCAGTAACTCATGTTACCTCTTATGGATATCAGAGACTCAAACACAATCTCACTTAAGAAATTCCATCATCCTAGAGATTGTGCCCCCAAAGGAAATTTCATCAGAAGAAGTATCAGGACTATTAGATTTCTCCTCCTCTGACCCATAATCCAAAGGAGAATGAATCTGAGTAGCACTGTGGTGCAGCAGTAGTGTTGTCACCTCACAGCAAGAGGTTCTCCTGTTTGATTCTTGGCTGGAGTGCCTTCTGTGCGGAGTCTGCATGGCCTCCCTGCATTTGTGTGGGTTTCCTCCAAGTACTCTGGTTTTCTCCCACGTTTCAAAGACATGCATCTGGAGTGTTTCTCCCAGGGTCTCCACTGAAAATTGGCTTTGTTCTAAGTCAGACTTTCCCAGTAATCAAATGTTAAATAAAAATAAATAGATAAAAATAAAATAAGTAAGGGATTCTTCATCAGAATCCAACTCATCCTCAGAAGAATTCAGTTCTCTGGGCCTTTTAAGTGGAGAAGAGGACCAAGAAGAAGCAGGAACCAAAACCCCTTGAGGAGGCCTTAATGACAGTAAAGCATTAAATAGCCCCTGACTAAAGGCCTACATCCCCAGGAGCAGAAGAAACATGTTTATTTTTTTTTCTTTTTAAGGAAATGTCCACCCTAGAAAACTGAGAAGGCTCTGACTCAGGATGGCATTTGACAACTATAGTAGGAGCTTCTTCCCTAAGAAGAATCTGTGGAACCCACCTTGACCCCTCAGAAACAATCAACTGTGGTTCCCCCTGAATGCTCAAAATGGATTCCTACAAAGCATCATTTAATGAGTTGCCCGCTGGATCCTCGCCAGCCTCCAACACGGTTGTGGCAGAGGAATCTGACAACACAGCCAGGTGAGCCTCCCGGTTTGTAACAACCTCAGGAGAAACACTCGGCAGAGGCTGAACAATGGAAGATTCCAGTTTTACCTTCTTCACCTTCTTCTTCCCTGATGGCTGACCCTCAGGGCAGGAAGTTCCTTCCATTGTATCTTTAGCAAGAACCTTAAGACACTGGTTCTCAACATGCAATGAAAGGGAAGAAAGCCTACAATGAAGTGTTTTCAGAATGAATGCCTGAGAAATTGAATAAGACCTATGGTCGTGAGATGCTCCTAGGCAAAAAAGGCACTTATTCATAGGAACAAAGGATCATATGAGGTTACTAGGCTAATGGTCCTGGGGCCCTTACAAGCCTAGCCAAAAGTTTATCCTTAAAAAAGAAACCTCAGTCACCCCTGACAATGAGGGGCACAGGAGGAACCCCTGGGACAAATTTGTGGTTTCCCATCCACTCATCAAGGTTGCCCTTGAAGAGGGTCAGCAAGATACTCTGTTGGATATATATGGGAAGTCTATTCCAGAGATGGGGCAGCCTCTGGGAAACAAATCTGTCTCTCCAGTAGGTTTAATCGCATACTTGCATATTAGATTTAGGTCTTTCAAATGGGTAATGCATGAGGAGTTAGACTTATGGATATGGAGCATATATACTAGGGCAGGGACCAATATTGCCTTGTTGGTGAGACACAGATCACCTCTGAGAGATCTGTATGGTACCGAGTAGAGTGACAGTGATTTGAGCCTGTCCACATAGGACAGGTGTTGGAGGCCATGGATTCTCTTTGTGAGGTATTTCTGTAGTCTTTCCAGTTGGTGCAGGTGTTTGGAGAGGTACATATCAAATGGGGCATTATACTCAACTATTGGCCTAATGAGGGAGGAGTACAGAGAGATAATGATCTTCTTTTTTTTTGGATGCAATCCCTTCACTTATGAGATGAACCAAGTAAAAGGCTTTTCTGACCACTGCTGCTACATGATGGTCGAATGTGAGATTGATGTCAACCTGAATACCCAGGTTTCTCAACACAGGTTGCGTGCTTAGGGGGTTGTCATTGATGTGGTAATCAGTAGGGGCTATGTTTTTGCTGAGTGGTATGGTAATACATTTTTTTGCATTTAACTTAAGGCCATGACTTTGGCACCAGTCATTTGTTGCTGTGAGACCCTCTTGCAGTATTTGGGGAGTCAGTGACAGCACCCAACTTACAGTCATCTGCAAACTTGATCAGCTGCAGGCCTTTTGTCTTTGCCTGGACTTCTGAAAAATAGATGCCAAATAGTAGGGGTCCTTGGACAGATCCCTGGGAACACCACTAGTTTCAGGTCTGCTGTCAAAGGTACCTATTTTGACCATGTGGGTCCTATCAGTGAGCCAGTTGGCCACCCACCTGATGAGATGGGGATTTACACCAGGTTGTATTAAATTTTCGATGATGCCTGAGTAGGGGATTGTGTCAAAGGCCTTGGCCAAGTCAAGGTAAGTTGCATGCACTGACTTTCCCTCATCCAGGGCCTTGGTGACAGCCTCAAAGAAGTCAACCAGGTTCGATAGACAAGATCTGCCCTTGACGAATCCAAACTGGGTGGGGTCAAGTGTTTGGAGATTGCCTATGTCCTTATTTATGAGATCCATAATAATACACTCCATGGCTTTACAGATCAGACTTGTCAAACTAATGGGGGGATAGTTTCCAGGGTCAGTAGTGGCACTACCTTTGTGCAAGGGGATGACAATGGCAGTTCTCCACTCTACTGGAATGAAGCCTGTACTTAGGCTGTAGTTGAATAGGGTGTTCAATGACAAAGCTAGTTCTAGTTGGAAATGATATAGAATACAGCCTGGGATACCATCAGGTCCCATGGAAGCTGTGTTCTTTGACTTGGATAGGGCCTTTAACACTTGATCTATGGAGATGTGAGGTGCAGGACAAGTATTGGAGATGTCAAATGGGCCTTTGGGGGGGATAGGGGGTGCAGTTGCATTGAACCTATCTGCTAGCAGGTTGGCTAAGTCAACAGAATCAGTGTAAGTGGTACCATTAAGTATTAATTTGGAACAAACCTGGGCTTTGCCATGTAGATTCCGGACGTAACTGAAGAAGGCTTTGCAGATTCCCTTTGTTTCAGAGGCTAATTTCAATTCATAATTGGCTAAGGAGGTTTTCACTAGTGATCTAATATGCTTGTTGAGGCTGAGGAGGGAGTTTTTGCAGTTTGGAATTGTTCCTTTTTATGCTTGGACAACAGTTTCTTCCTTTTCTTGTAAAGCCCGTTAATAGAGGATGGCCACCAGACAGTGGTGGCCCTTATGGGAAATCTGTCTCCCACACTGGCATTTATCCTTTCTGGATGACATTAACCTCAAACCACAAAAAAATTCAAGGAAAAGAACAACCCCCCAACTGGGTACTTATCTGCAACAGTGAGGACTTCAGCAAACAGGACAAATCAGCAGAATACAAAAATGCAGTAAAAATGGCAGAAAACAGATGTAGGCAAAATGATCAGTGGTTAGGAACAGAGTTAGTACTGGCGACAAAGAAGTTCTGAGGATGATACGCCTGAATGTCACCTTTATGGCCTACACTATGCAAGGAGGATTTGGGTGATGTTCAGCATACCTTAAAGCAATGGGAGGCTTTGGTAGACTGGCCAAATGTCGGGCTTCCATGGCAGGGAATCCCATACGTGAGGAATACTGCAGAGGTGAATGTAAGGACATTGAGTGATCAGTATAGTGCAATATGGATTAGGGAGTCTGGAGTGAGAGAGTCTATTGGGAGAAATTGCAAAGGTTATAGTAGGTAATTTTATTATGGAATTTGGCAGCAAGAGGCAGGAAGGCACCTAGATGAAGTAGTCTGAAAAGAAGAGACCCTAGGAGTAGCTCAACACTCCAGGTGATTAGAAGCCATCTGGCTCTGGAGAAGGTGGAAAAGTGGTTTTCTTGACGGGGGAGTTGGAAATAACTTAATCAATTTTGTTTTCAATGGACTGTAGAGTGGATGGGTTTCTGTAGAGGCTGTGGTGAGCCCATATTCAAGTTAAGCAAGGAGGACTCCTTTGCAATTCCAGATTGTCTGGATAGAAAGAGAAATATTTTCCAGGACCACAATAAAAGAGAGTCAATCATTTTCCTAGTGTTTTCAACTAGGGGTGACTAGTCCAGCCACAGACCTAAGTATTTAAAAGAAGTTATTTCTATTAGGGTACTACTGAGATATGCAATGTTGAGATATTTAGGAGTATTTTTCAGCTTCTGTGAGGTCTAAATAGCATACCATTTGCTTGAGAGTATTTAAGAGTACCAAATCAAACACCAAAAACAAAAAAACTGAAGGGTAAACCACACTGGTTGTCAAGTAAAAACACTGCTTTAATACCCCAATGGTAGACTAAGCGCTTTCACCTGTCAATCTCAGGCTTCATCAGAGTCACCATAGTAAAACATCACTTCCTTTATATAGTAAAAATCCAATGACATCACAAATATTTGACTGCTGCCTGAAGTTAAAACTGATTAATAGACAAACATAATAAATGTATTTAAGAGTAGCTTATTTAGCCAAGAGTTAAGGGAGTGGACTGGATCAAAGGACAATTATATTATCAGTTTAAAGAGTAATAGGAAGGTTAGGGAGCTCAGAGGGTAGTTTTTCAATAAAAAGTGAAAACAGTGCAACAAGTATGGAGCTCTGGGATGCTCATTTGGTGTGGATGAGCTGATCTTAATGCTGAAATACTTATTTCTTAAGAAATCTTGGAAGCAGGTGACAATGTTGGAGCTAATTTTGATTTCTTGCAGGGAGTGAAGGAGGAGGGAGGTGGTCAATAAGATCAAATGTTTTAGAAAGGTCAATGAACAGTGAGTCTGGAAGGATTCCTTTATCCATTTTGAGAAGGATCTCATCTGTAGGTAACCATAGTGCAGTTATGGTGTTCTGGCCAGCCTAGAATCCACAATGTTTAAGACTGGTGAGCTGGTACTGTTGGATATAAGCTGTCAATTGTTTGTAGACTAATTCTTCAAGTATTTTCACAAGTATGGGGAGGGTGGATATAGGGCAGAAGTGGGAGGCATTCCTTGTTTAGAAAGGGGGTTGACAAGAGCAGTTTTTATCATATTTATGGCATTGTGTTTTGAATTAAGCAGAGGTTATACATGTGTGGAAGAGATGTAGTAAGGAAGTCCTTGCAAAGTGAGATGAATCAGGGGAGTAGGTTGTCTATATCACAGGGTGCATCCACAGGCATGTTTTCTAGTAGGGGCTCAAGGTCTTTGTGAGCGATTTTCTTCAAATAGAAGAGTTGAATAAAAGGTGGAGGGCTGGGTGAGTTGGGGTGAGGTAGAGGTTGTGGTACTAGGGGGGGTGATTAAATTCCATGAGAAAGACTGAAGTTGAAAGTCAGTCTTGAGAGGTTTGGATGATGAAAGCAGAGGAGGGAGGATCTGTGGATTACTGGCCTGTGAAAACATTTATTTCCTACCAGAAGTGTTTGGGTTTGCCTAACAGAGCAAATTGTTTGTGTTTGAAATAATTGTTTTTGTGCCTGCATATGGCAGTCTTATCTAGGTTACTTAGAGGTAAAGGCAGTATGATTTACTGGTAAGCAGTTTGTCTCCATGAAAACTGTGCATTATTTCTAAGTTTGAACAGAACTTTCAGTTCAGTGGTTAGCTAGGGGGTTTTGTTATATATGAACGAGCAATGTTTAAGAGGGGGAAATGTCTTAAACTTAAAGGAGGCTATGAATAAGAGCTGTGGCAGCTAAGTTGGAGGGTTCTGTAAGCTGGTAATGGGAAACCAGTCAATAGCTGAGATTAGTCAATAGTTGCTATGTGTTTTTTGAGGTTTGCAATATTGTTGGTGGATCTGGGTCAGAAGGAAACTAATCTGGAAGCAGTTTTAGTGACTACTGGATAATTTGAGAGGTTATTGGGAAGTGGTCAGTGAAAAGGGAAGGAAGAACCAATGTTTTGGAGATAATGGTAGGGCTGTTAGTAATTAGCATATCCAGGAGGGAAAGTTTGTTGATTAGTAGATTTTCATAGGTATTGTCATTAACTATGTGTTTAAGGTTGATATTACTAGAAAATCAGTAATGTCACTTCTCAGGGAACATGCAGCAGGTAGTTTAGGTTAAAACCATCAAGAATAATGATGTTTTGATTTCCAAGATGGCTGCACAATGATTAACAGTATAACTTCAGATCTCACAGTGTAAAAACAGAAACTGAGAAAAGGGACTGCATTAAATTTTTTTTTTTTTTTTTTTTTTTTGCAAAATTCAGTTACTGCTTAGTAAATATACTACCTGGATGCCAGCTAAGAAGAAATTTGGAAAACTCAAAAGAAAGTCAACAAGAAAAAGTGAAGAGAAAACACTGTCTGGGAAGGATTCTGCAGCTGTTCAGCAAAAACCAGTTCAAGCTTCAGATTTGGTTCAAGATATGGCTTCCAGTCATTTAAAGGAAAAAATAATTCAAATCTACACAGAGGTGATTAAAATAAATTAAACATTGAATGAATATATCAATTCAAACAATAACAGGCTGGAAAAATAGAAAATGTTTTAACTGGCCATTGAGATGTACTGATAAAATTGCAAAAATCAAAGGTTGACATGAAGAAAAAGCTGGCTGAATATGAAGTTTCTAAAGAATAACTGTTTAAAAAAATAGCAGATTTCAAAGACAGAGCATGCAGAGAAAACCTGAGATTTTCTACTATACCAGATAAGCTGGAAGACTTCTGCAGTAGCACTAAGGTCAGCATGCCAAACATTAGTATATGTATGTATCGTACATAAAAGCTGGAAATACGGCAACATATTTCCACTATCTTTCATGTAACTATGTTTACTCATATTTTATGACTGTGGCTTTTGCTGGCCTTGTTTACTTGCATTTATATCAATTTTATTAACTTTTTTATTATTAATTCTGTACTTAATTGTAACTTTGTGTGGAGCTTTTCTCCCTGGGCCTCCACTGAAAAAGGACCTGTGTCCAGTCAGATTTTCCAGGTAAACAAATGTAAATAAATAAATAAATATACATTCAAAAAGACTGTCATGTATAACAGGTGGAAACAATAGCTTTTTATCAAGATGGCTATGCTGTCCATAACATCCTGGACTGTGAATGGCCTTACAGGTATAAATAAAAGGGAAAACATATTGAATTGTGTTAAGAAATGCAGAGTGTAAATGGCAATTCTGCAGAAGACACAATGAGCATGTGAATTTGACAAAGTGAGGATTTCAGAATGAATATTCAGCAGAATATCAGGGACAGAAGAAAATAAGAGTGATTTATACTAATTGCTAGAGGGGCTCCAATTGTGATAGATGAGGGGGGGAAGACAAAAATGGCAAATTTGTGGTAGAAAGGGGTTATTGTCAAGGGAGAAGGATTATATTTGTATGTATTTATATTCTACTGAAAACTATAATGGAGCTTAAGAAAATTTGGGGAGAAATAATAAGCTTTCAGGGGGGGAATCTTATTTATAGGTAGGGACTATAATTTGATTTGCAGTAGTGAGAATGTATCAAGGGGACCTAGTTGGGACAATATAACAAAAGGGACAGAGTTCTGAAAAAAATATGAAAATATGTGTTATGGAAGATGTAAATTCAGTAGTAGGAACTTGGGCAGAATTTACAAAGTATTCCCAAAGTACGATGTTGTTGTTTGTCTTTTGGCTTTTCCCAGTTAGGGGTCGCCACAGAGAAACTCCAGTCTGCTAATGATTGGCAGTAGGTTTTTACGGTGCCAAGTTGCCAGCTCAATGCCCAACCTTCAACGAAGGCACACCTATTCACGCATGTCTTTCAGAATGCCACTCGACCATGAGGAGGACATGCAGACTCCACACAGAAGGCACTCCCCGCACTCCAGCAGAGAATCGAATGGGAGAACCTCTTGCTGTGAGCCAACAACGCTACCACTGCACCACTGTGTCTTATTATTCCCCAACGTATGATAACTGGGCTAAAATTGATAGAAATTATATTTCACAGGAACATGTGCATTTAATTGAAAGCTTCAACACATATCCAATAACTATTTCTGATCATACACCAATAAAGCTAAGGTATAAATGCAGGATAATGAAGTAAAAATAAGACACTGGTGCTTTCCCACCTATGTGTTAAAAAGAGAGGAATTTAAGGAATGTGTTGTGGAAATAACTGTAGAGTTATTAGGAAAGACAGAAATATATTTAGAAGTTATAGCTAGTAACTGGGATAAGGTGAAAATGGAGTTTAAAGATATGGACAAAATAAAGAGAAAGAAATATGATTAAGAAGTAATAGAAATTAATTAGAGGGACTGACAAAGGTTAGAGTATTGCAGAATAAGGGGAATCACACAGAACAAGAGGAGGAGCAAATGCAGAGTCCTAAAGAGAAAATAAGGGAGTATCTGGATAACATACATGAGTTCAGAAAGACTGCAGTTAAGCAATTTTTTTTATAACAACTGCAGAGCATAAATACTTTTAGCAGAATGACTTAGGCAACAGGACATTGAAAGGGTTGTTGCTAGACTTGGGGAAACCTGTAGCAAAAAAAAAAAAAACAGAGATCTGGGATAGGTTTTAGAGATATTCTGGAAATTTTATGAAAATTTGTATATAGCAGAGAAATGTGGAAATCGAGAAAGAGTACAAATGGAAATAATTATGGAAGACTTAATTACGCCAATGTTAGAAGTAGATGAGGCTCAACAACTAGCAGTAAAGATAGCAGATGATGAGATAAAAACAGTGATGTATAATCGGGAAAGTCTCCAAAAATAGATGGTAATCCTGTGGAAGTTTGGAAATTTGGAGCGAAGAAAGTGATAAAGATCTGGAAGATTTTAACAGTATTTTAAAAAGAGGAGAAGTACTGACATCTTAGAAAAAAGCTGTGGTGGCTTTGTTGCCTAAAAATGGCAAAGACCCTTCAGACCCAGCTTCATATAGAACCATTTCAATTTTAACCCATGATTATAAAATATAAAACAAACAAACAAAAAATAACGGAATAAAACACAGTCTAGATGGTAAGTGCTTTCACCATAGCTTCATCAGACCATTAACACAATAAGAGGAACTCAGGGTGAATTTATAAAAACATTAATTAACCCCCAACCAATCCAAAAACTACACAGAGCCCTTCCTTAAAAATGCATCTCAAAAACACAAATGAAACATTTTTACAAAATCATATGATTTTTATGAAATCATTTAATTTGTGTTTTTGAGTTGCATTTTTAAGGAGGGGCTCTGTGTTTTTTTTTTTTTTTGATTGGTTGGGGGTTAATTGATGTTTTTATAAATTCAACCTGTGTTCCTCTTATTTTGTTAATGGTTTGATGAAGCTGTGGTGAAAGCGCTTACCGTACATTAAAGGAGCACCTGGACTGTGTTTTATTCTGTTGTTTTTTTTTTGTTTGTTTGTTTTTTTGCTTTATATAGTGTATATTTTACCAATGGTTTATTCATCCCAGTCACTGTATTTTGATGTTTCTATTTTTTCCATGATTATAAAATGTTTATGTATATACAAGCAAAAAGAATGGTAAAGGTGATGCCAAAATTGATAAATAGAGGGCTATGTGAAGGGGAGACAGACATTTGGCAACATTAATAGAACAATGATGATCCAGAAGGAAGCAGAATGTAAGACAATACCTCTGTGGTTGGTGGGTCTTGACGTAGAGAAAGCACTTGACAGAGTAAGCTGGGATTTTATGAGTAGGTCACTGGAAGCATTTCCATTCCCTGATACAATAATAAGGTTAGTTAGAAGGCTATATGAAGGATCGGAGGCAAGAAGTAAAGTGTGAGGGTTCCTCTTATATAAGCTGTGTTTGAACAGAGGAACCATGCGGGGGTATCCTCTTTGTTATTTGCTTTAAATTTAGAGCCATTGACAAAGAAAATAAAGGATTCAGAAATACAAGGATATAACTGCTTAAATAATTAAGAAAAGTTGGGTTTATTTGCAGATAATATTATTTTGTACCTGATAAATCCAGAAAAGGACATCTCAGTGTTGTGGAGCACTTTGAGACAGTTTCAAGTCATTTCAGGATATAAAATGAATGAAGATAAAACAAAGGATATAGCTGTAAATTATGTATACACACATGAATTAGTTCAGCAATATCCATATTTACGGGGATATGGTAAAATGAAGTATTTAGGAATATGGGTTAAAAAGGCTTCTGTTACGGCAGTTAAGGATATGTGGGAAGAGACTAAATAAAAGATTATACAAAATGAAGAAACTGGAACTTTTATCTACCTGAGGAGAAGCTATTAACAATAATTAATAAAGAACTGAAGGAATTTATCCGGGAGGGATATAGTTAAATGAGATAAGTTGATCCTACCAATAGAACAATGTGGTTTATGTTTCTTGATTTGAAGTGATATTTTAGAGCTACACAATTAAGGGTCATTTTCAAAATATAAGCAGAAGGATATAATTAAGGAGGAAGTTCAAGAAATAGAGAAATAGTGAGATTTTATCTGCAGATCCTTAAAGAGAATAATAACAGCCATAAAGAATATGATGCTCATAAAGTAGCAGAAAGTATTCTAAGAACTAAGCCAATAAGAGAATGGAGAAAGGAAATTTTGTCAGTAGGGATGACTGCAAGTAGGGTACAGAAAATAGGCAGGGAGGTCTGGAAGTTAAAGAAAAAACCTTGCAAAGGAGCCAAGATATTGGGCACAAATAATTCAAGCAGGAAAGGTAATAGAGTGGGATGAAGCTAAGAAGACATTTGGATTACAGGCTAGAGACTGCCTTCCCTACCAGGGCTTGATCTCAGTACAGGAAAACAGAGATAGGGGAATTTTAAGTGAAAGACCTCCTCTGGTACAGTTTCTAGTTGACTCTAGAACAGATGCATCTGTTAAAAAACGTATAATTAGCAGGGTATATAAAATATTGCATGGTAGCTATAAGAATCAATCACAGGAGGTTATAAAAGACTGGGAAGAAAGACTGGAAAAGCAAGTTACAATAAAACAATGGGAAGTCATATTTACGGCTGCCAAGTATGCAACTGAGTCCAGAAGGTATAGGATCTTTGCTTGGAAGCATTTGCATATGTATTTTTATACCCCAAGCAGACTACAAAGAATTTTTCTACAGGTAGACAGCAAATGTTGGCGGTGCATGGAGAAGAAAGAAATAACTGGGCATATATGTTTTTGGAATGTAATGAGTTGGCAGATTTAAAAAATTCCTACAGAGTTTTCTATCAGAAATATTGAGTGAGCAAATTGCTGTAAGTAAGGAAATTAATTTTTAAGCAGGGATACAGAATCTGAATAGCCTAGACATCGTAAGGCCTTATTAAGTTTAATTCTGTTGCCTATCAAAAAAGCAATTACCAGAAACTGGAAATTAAAGTGTATACCAAACATATTTGAGGTACTGAATATTATAAAAGAGACAAAAGAACTGAAAGAGGGATCTTTAGAAAAGGGAAGGAAAATGGAAGAAAAGAAGTAAATGGAAATTGTGGAAACAATACATGCATAATAATATTCAGTAGGAGGAGTGAGGTTTAAGAGAAGGCAGGAATTCAGCAATTTTTGTAATGGTGGACTGATGATAGTAGCAAAGAAATGTGATTTATATTGTATTTAAATGGAGAAATGTTAAAATGGTTTGTTTTCTTTACTGTTAATGGATGTTTGCCTATGTCTTAAGTGATAATTTGATAAATAGATAAAAGTGTTTAAAAATAATATTTCATAGTTGTAAGAAGCTGAGGCAATACTAAGAATAAGGGATTTAAATCTATAAAGTGGGTCTGGAGGAGGAAGGTAAACAATGGCTTGTAGAAGGAGACTATTTTTCCAGGAGGTGAATTTTAGAAGGACCTAGCTGGCTCAAGGTCCAAGGAAGTGTTTACTTGAACAATGATATCTCGGTTAAGTTTTTTTTTTTTCACATAAAGAAAGAGAGTTCCCTTAGCTTACCTTTTGCCAGGTTTTGGGTCTTGGGTCTTGGAGGTAATAGTAAGAGGGAGTAGATGCTGAAAACTGGTGTTGGTATGTTTGAGCCATGTTTCAATGACTGCTGTGATATCAGAGGAGTAGGTTGTAAGGAAAGTTTATTAGAGATGCTTTATGTATTGATTAATGCATAGGAGAGGTGTGGAAATAAGTTGTGGGTGAGGAGAATCTTGAATTGGATTCGATCTTGGCTCTGAGGTGGAGTAAGAAGGGGGTGAACTTATAAAGGTGTTTAGGAAGTCTGAGATAGAAAACAAACTGCAGAAAGTTCAAGGACCAATAACAAATAACCAACAAACCAAGGACCGCTGGTATGGATAGTAGCTCAACCTATGGTACAAAGGGAGAAGAAACAATTCATTGATGTCATAAAACTATTTATTTACTACATGCAAACACCCTAGCTATAAGTGCTTTTGTCTGCTAACTTATAGACTTCATTAGAGTTGAGGCATTGGTAAGGGGTGGATGCCTTGAGACTTTATTAGAACAGAAAGAGTTGATATGGCAACTGCACCAAAATTCCACTCAAAATCAGGACTAAATGAACATATCTCCATTAAAGGTATTTTAAAAATTAAATCTGTGCAACTTTAGACTTATTAGGATCATAGGAGATTACTAGGCTATCAACCTGGAGGTCATTTTAAGCCTAGCTGTTTCAACCCAATGTAATACCATAGACGTACTAGTCAATACCGAAGACTGCATTTCTTGATGAAGGCCCATATATAGGAGGGTTATCATTGTAATCCCTGGTAAGAATGTATGGTACCCCATCCACTCATCCAGGTTCCTCTTGAACAGTGTCATAAAAGTGCTCTGCTTCACATGAATTGGTAGCCTGTTCCAAAGGCGTGGCAGTCACTGGGAGATAAATCTTTCTGTTCAGCAAGTCCTATTTAAGTCTCAGGCCATATTTAAATCCCTAGAATGGGTAGCCCTAGACCCATTTGATTTATTGATATACATTAAGTTCATTAGATTTGGGTCTTGGGTTGCTCTGTAGGCCAGGCATAAGTCTCCCCTAAGAAGTCTATATGACACGGAGTATAGTGACAGGGACTTTAGTCAGTCTGTGTAAGGCACATGCTGGAGGCCTTGATCTTCTTTGTTAGAAATCTCTGATGTCTCTTTAATTGCTGCAGGTGCTTAATACAGTACATACTGAATGGGGTGTTATACTCAATTATGGGCCAGATAAGTGCAGAGTATAGGGGGCTTATAACCTCTTTTGCTCTTGAGGTGATGCCTTTATCTAATCAAGTAAGATATGTGGAAAGCTTTCCTTACAATGGTAGACACATGGTTGAAGTTAAGGTCACAGTCAACCTTTGATTCCAGGTCCCTTACCACTTCATGGGTACTTAGAGTATTGTTGTTGATTTGATAGTGTGAAAGGGCATTGTTTGTGCTGAAGGGAATGATGACTCATTTCCTTGCATTCAGTTTGAGACCATGAATCAGTCGTTGGTCTGTGTGAGACCCTGCTGGAGTATACTGACATCATTTGTGGATTCAATGATTACATCTAGTTTGCAGTCGTCTGCAAACTTGGTCAGCTACAACCCTTTAGTTTTGACCTGAACTTCAGAGAAGTATATACCAAACAGTAGGGGGCCCAACACTGACCCTTGTAGCACCCTGCTGGTAACAGGCCTGCTGGTTGATATGGAGTCACCCACTTTGATAGTGTGTGTCCAGTTTGTGAGCCAGTTGGCAACCCATCTTACAACAAAGGGGGTTATATTCAGTTTGTTAAGTTGATGCCTGAATGTGGGATTGTGTTGAAATCCTTTGCCAAGTTGAGGTATGCTGTGTGCATAGATTTGTCCTCATCAATGGCTTTGGTCACACTTTCAAAGAAATCCACCAGCTTTAACAGGCAGGATCTGCCCTTCACAAAGCCAAATTGGGTAGGGCCCAGGGTTTGGAGGTCACCTACGTCTTTATTTATGATACATTCCATGGCCTTACAGATGAGGCTGGTCAGGCCACCTTTGTGGAGGGGATTAACTGTAGCTGTTCTCCATTCTGCAGGAACAAAGCCTGTGGTTAGGCTATGACTGAAAAGGGTACTTGGTGGTGATGCTAGTTCATGTTTTAGCCTGTTTAGAAGACAGCCTGGTATGCCATCTGGTCTCATAGAGGCCATGTTCTTTGCCTTGGACATGGCCTTGAGGACCTGCTCTTCAGATATGTAAGGTGGAGGGGGTTGGGGGAGGGTTTGTTGTAAGTTAGGAGAGGATACGGGAGTGAAATTTTCACTAAACCTCTCCACTGGCAGGTTCGCTAACTATGTGGGATCAGTGTGTGTGATACGGTTGGCCATCAGTTCTACACATGCTTGGGTCCTACCCTTTATTTATTTATTTATTTTACATTTGTTTACCAGGAGAGTCTGACTTAGCAAGTTGCCCATTTTCAGCGGAGGCCCAGGGAGAAAAGCTCCAGAACATTACAATATAAATGATTGAAACAGTACATGAATAGTAACAAACTTGCAAAAAAAAATTATACATAGGAGTGACAGTAGAGTAACATACAGTATAAGATTGGCAAAAAAGCATACATATACAAATTGTTTATAAGAAAAATACATTTCAAGTCTTTAAGAGAGAAAGTCTTTCCAGTAAGTCTGTCATTCTAAGGGGATCCAGTATCTGTCTGCTTGGGATGACATGGTCGACAGACCACGATGCTTTGCCACAAATGGCCTGCACCTGTCACCCTGGGATTCTGGATACTGGCTAAGGCTTTTGCTGCCCCTATAGTGCCTTTTTTAGGCAGAGTTCAAGTAACAAATTCACCACAACAGGAACAGGCAAGCAAAAACTGAGGGTAATGCTACTCAATGCTAGAAGTCTAAATTTCAAAATGCATTCACTCGAGGCACTCCTTAAAATGGAGAACATTGATATCTGTGCAGTGACTGAGACCTGGTTCAAGGCTCCAGAGAGCACCCCTGCACTGCCAGGCTATAACTCATACCACACTTTTCGGCCATGTAACCTGGACCGAAACAACAAAGGTGGGGGTGTGTCCATATTCATTAAGGATATCCACACCTCCAGGCATAATGCATCCGAGGTTATCCAAGTGCAACTAACTCTTGGCAAAACTGCAATCCAAATTGTAGCTTGCTACAGATCCCCCACCATGCCCCAGGATTCCCACTCCTCTTTTCTTGATGTACTGGAAAATATTAGGGTTCAACCAAACACCTTAATAATGGGTGACTTCAACTACCCCACCATTAACTGGGAAAACTACTCATGTACCAACTCCTTAGCGCAACACTTTCTGGAATTCATAAACTCCAATGCCCTAGATCAACTTATCCACACCCCCACCAGGGGCAACAATATCCTAGACCTAGTCATTACCAGCATGAGTGACCGGTGTTCCACACCTGAAGTCAACTCCTCGTTGGTCTGATCTGACCATAAGCTAATCACCCTTGATATCCACATCCCATCCCCACCCCCATTAAGGAAACCGCAGTAAAAAAATTCTCCAAAGCCAACTTCATGCTTCTCAAGACCAAAGTAGTGAACTTCATGACACCCATGCAGATGGACAATACAGTTACAACTGCTGAATCCCACACAAATGCACTCTATAAGCACTTGCATGAGTGCATGGATCGTGCTATCCCAAATAGAACCAAGACGCTGTCCTCCAAAAAGGGAAGCCAATCTGGTGGTCCCCTGCCATAAACAAACTGTACAACAGAAGGAAGAAATTGTTGCAAAAGAGAGTAAAATCCCATGAGTGGAGGAGCTCCCTGGTCAGCCTCAGTAAGAAGCTGAGATCCCTTATAAGATCCTCCATAGCTAGCTACGAAAATAAAATCACCACTAATTCCAAGGACAACCACAAAGCATTCTATAGCTATGTCAAGAATCTCAATGGCAACACCCAGATCTGCTCTGAGTTACAGCAGAAAGGCACGAAAATTACAGAACCAACTGATACTGCCAACATCCTGGCAGATAGGTTCAGTGCTAACTTTACCTCCCCCTCACCCCCTAAAGGGCCCATATCTATACAGGAAGAATGCAGAGTCCCTGTAATCACAACTACGCAGGTGAAAGCTGCACTCTCTAAAGCCAAAAACACAGCATCCATGGGACGGGACAACATCCCAGGCTGCGTTTTACACGAACTTCAGAATGAACTGGCTCCTCACTTAAGCACCATGTTCAATAATAGCCTCGCATCAGGCTTGTGCCCACTGAATGGCGCACAGCAACAGTTATCCCACTCCACAAAGGGGGAGCCACCACTGATCCTGGGAACTATAGACCTATTAGCCTGACAAGCCTGGTTTGCAAAGCCATGGAATGTATCATCATGGAACTCATAAAAAAAGACATCGGTAACCTCCAAACTCTGGATCCCACCCAGTTCGGGTTTGTGAAAGGCAGATCATGCCTCCTGAGCCTGATCGACTTCTTTGAGGCAGTCAACAAAGCCGTAGATGAGGGTAAGGTGGTTCACACAGCCTATCTTGACCTCGCCAAGGCTTTCAACACCATCCCCCATTCTGGAATTATAGCTAAACTCAATAAACTAGGCATAAATCCCTACGTCTGGCTCACCGACAGAACCCACACTGTAAAAGTTGCAGACTCCAAATCTGACCTCAAACCAGTGACAAGTGGAGTACCACAGGGTTCCGTCCTGGGACTGCTCCTGTTTGGTATCTACTTCTCTGAAGTACAGACTAACACAGAAGGCCTCTGGCTAACGAAGTTCGCAGATGACTGCAAACTAGGAGCCATAGTCATGTCCCCAAATGATGTGAACATCCTACAGAAGGGCCTCTCTGAGACAGATGCCTGGTGTCAGAGCCATGGCCTCAAGCTCAATGCCAAAAAGTGCAGTATTATCCCCTTTGGTAAAAACTCTGTACCCATGAACTACCACATAGGCAGCAATCTACTTAACACCGAATGTGTGATAAGAGACCTTGGGACCCAGGTGGACAGTAGTCTCTCCTTTGATAGTCACATCGCCACAGTAGTCAGGAAGTCCTTCTACGTGGCACACCTCATCATAAAAGGGTTCTCATCCAGGAAAAAAGAGGTCATCATTCCCCTCTACTCGACACTCATTAGACCCACTATAGAGTACAATGCCCCTTTTGGAATGTACCTCACAAGACATCTGCAGCAGTTGGAAAGGCCACAGAAGTACCTCACAAAGAGGATTACTGGACTCAAACAAATGCCCTATACTGACCGCCTCAAAAAACTCCAGCTTTACTCCATAGCATATCGCCTACTCAGAGGTGATCTCTGCCTAACATATAAAGCTATGTCAAACCCAGAACTGTTGGACATGCTACACCTAAAGAAATCCCAATCCCTCCGAGCTACATGCTCTAGGGACCTAAACCTTGTCACCACAATAAACAGGACATGCTGGAGGGATAGATTCCTATCCCAGAGACTTCCCATACTCTGGAACAGGCTACCCATCTATGTCAAGCAAAGTTCTTCATTAGCACTCTTCAAGAAAAATCTTGATGAGTGGATGGGAAATAGGAAATACACCCCGGGGATCACTTCTGTGTCTCTGCTCGACAGTGGCACAGGAAAATAACTTTCTTGGGTGGCGTAAGCCAGGGAACCTTGTTGACTAGGCTTGTGTAGGCCCTTGGGCCGATAGCCTAGTACCTACCTATGAACCTATGTAGATTTTTAGAGGATATGCTAGTTAGGTGGGGCAAAAAAGCATACATATGCAAATTGTTTATAAGAGAAATACACTTTAGGTTACATTCATAGCTGTAAAAGGCCTTATGGTTATCTTTGGCAGAACTTGCTAGGTTTCTCTCAAAGAGCTCTTGGAGGATTTGATAAGTTGTCTTATTTGCCTGTTAAGGCTGAGGAGGGTGTTTTCCATTGTTGGGTCTTTGTCTTTGTTTTCTTGGACAGCAAATGTTTTTGCATTTATTGTAGAGTTTGTTGATGCTGGAAGTCCATCATGGCAGCTTGATTTTACTTGGGGCTCTGGTTTGATTCTACCTGGTACAGCCGAGTTTATACACTTATGCAAATGATTGTACAGGGCTTTAGTGTAATGCATTTATACATTCACCTAGGAGGGTATAGTTTGCTTTGGTGAAGTTGTTTAGTCTGATTTCACCCCCTGTGAGTTCTGGTGTTAGTGTCAGTTCAAAGGTGACTGATTTCTGGTCAGTTTTAACTAATGAGAGTCCAGCAGTTGCAGAAGAGCACCTATTTAACATGTTAGTGAGGAACAGATCTAGAACCTTTGTTCCTCTTGTCAGGGTATGGACAATTTGCTCCAGGCCATTTTAATTCACAAAGTCAAGGAACTTTTGTGCTAGCGAGTTTGGGCTAGAGTAGGCTTCCCAGTTGATGATGGGATAATTGAAATCCCCCATAACCAGTGTATTCGGTAAAATATGGATTGTCTTCAGTTTGGTTAAGTAGGCTTCATGGGTGCTGTGACCATGGAGAGGGATCTATAACTAGCTAGGACTTGAATGGGGGTCTTACCCACCGTAACCTGGACCTGGAGTAACTCTATGGAGTTGCCCAGTTTAACTAGACAGGAGGTGAATTTATCACTAATATAGACTGAAATACCACCTCCTTTGGTTTTCACACTTTCATTTTGCTGTCTAAAGGTGTGGAAGGCATTGTAGCCTTGCAGGACCAGGGTACTCTCTGAGGCCTTAAACCAGGTTTCTGTGAGTGCACAGACATCTACATCTTCTAGTGATAGATGTGCTTCCAGGGAGCACAGTTTTTGGTTTAAGCTCCTAGCATTTAGCAGCATGACCCTTATTTTGTTCTGATTAGTTAATTTCACGTCAATAATGTTATTTTTGAAACCTTGCCTAAAAAAGGCACTATGGGAGAGGCATGAGCCTTTGCCAGCAGCTGAAAGCCTAGGGGTGCCAGGTCCAAACCATCTCTGCTAAAGCAGTGAGGTTTGTTGACCATGGCTTCCCAGGCAGACAGGAACAGGATCCCCTTGGAATGACACCAAAAACTAAGCCAATTATTGAAATCAGTCATTTTTTGTTTATACTGTGGCATCATTCTAGGTGAGGGTAGTATGCTGCTCAAGGCTAGGGACATACCTGCCTGGGGCACATACTTAGAGACCTTGACCATGTCTCTCTTCATATAGTCCAGTGAGGTATGTCTCAGGTCATTCACATCAGCATGAACTATGACAGAGTCATAACAGTACTTGCTGCTGAGAGACCTGAGTGCATGCTTGATTTGGCAAATCCTGGCACCAGACAAGCAGCTGACCATGACTTTCTCCTTGTCCAGCTTGGTGAGTGTGGCATCCATGTGTCTCACTACTGAGACTCCAATGACAAGAAGATTAGATTTAATAAGATATTGTAGAAATTGTATGACTGCATCATACTTAATGATTTTTAATTTTTCATTTTGGTTTGCATGTAGTAAATAAATAGTTTTCATGACATCCTTGGTTTGTTGGAAGTTTTAGATAACGCTGTTGGGGTTGGTAGGTTTGGAGGAGATGAGGTAAAGAGAGTGCACAGTTGGAGTTGTGTATGATTGATAAGTGGAGAATGGACTGTGCAAAACAGTCGGGTAGATCTTGGAGTTCAGGTGCGTGATTGCGAGGATTTGTGATAGGATGGTGAAGGAAATGCTGAGAAATGAGGAAAAGATGGAGTTACAGCAGGTATAGTGAGTTAGAGGAAGGAGAATTAAGATGGTGGAGAATCATTGTGGAATGTAGTGGTAAAGGAGGGATTTCTGAAAGTAAGTAGCAGGAGAATAAGATGTTGGGACAGGGCTGGAGTATGTATATTGGAAGGTGAAAGGTTTATCGGTGATAAGCAGTTTGCTTGTGTTTTACTTAAGCATGGTGGTAAAACTAGATGGGATTTCATGGTGAGAGCATGTCACATTAAGGTGGCTGAGGAAGTGGGTTTTAAGTATATAGTTTAATGGCCAGGGTGGGTGTGAGAAGGGTGGAGATAGGGATGTACAAACTGGAGAGCCTGGTGGCTAGCTGGATAATTGAGGATGGGAGAGGAGCAAAGCAGGCTACAGCTGCCCCCACCTGGACTCAGTCTGTGAAGGTGTGCATGGTGATTACAGGGGGTTACCTTTAGTACATCGACAGCCCACTACATCGAATTCCACTTCACCGACATGGCAGAACATTGACAAATGAAGAGCCAAAGTTTCCCACACGGTAGGTTACTGTTTGGCCATCCAGAACTGAAAAACTGCCATTAAACCGACTACATAAATGTAGGGGGGTACACCCTCCACACACCCCTAACTTAATATTCCAACCCCGAGAATGCACTACCATGGGGGGTACAGGGCAAAGTTCAGGTGGATGGCCAAACAGTAACTTACTGTGCGAGAAACTTCAGCTCTTCATTTGTCGATGTTCTGCTGTGTTGGTGAAGTGGAATTCAATGTAGTGGGCTGTCAACGTACTAAAGGTAACCTGATTGCAGGGCATGTAGAGGTCAAACAGCCCAAGCAGAGTGATCAAATAAAAAAGGAAAACTAAGTTCGCTACTTCATAATTCTTTTTCTTCCTGACCTTCCACTGAAAAAAGGAATATTTTTCTAGAGACAAGCAGAAATAGCAGATTGATGTTTTCCAGCTTATGTCATGCTTCCACTGTTGTAAAGGGAAATCAAACCTGCCCCTTCCAGTCATGTTTCTTCCCATGATTTATTGTGGAAGTTACTCAGTGACACTATAAAGTCTTCTATCAGGTTTCTGAGAAATCTGGGATGGCCTGAATCAGTGAAATGCATGTTTTAGTTCAATTTGTTTTAGGGTTCATTCCTTTCTGGAAAAAGAATCAAAGCCTTTATCATGTGTGCTCCTACTAATTGTTTAATGTTTTTGTTTCGTCAAATTTCATTTTGATGGGACTGAATATGATGAAATAATGTATACCTCTTAAAATACCATGTAAAAGACAAAGCAACTCACAGAACAAAAAAAAAAACAGAAATTAACTGTTCAGTTGGCTTGAAACTGCAAAATGCTAAATAAACTATAAACCTTGAAAAAACTTATTTTTAAACTGAAATGTAATTCAGAGTGTTAGTACTTGCTTTCATAAAACCTTTTACATGTATCAATAATCAAATGCAATAACAATCAGTTTAAGCAAAACCTTAGTCACATGATCATTGCACTTGGACCCAATGCCCTAACTAAAATCTTGATATTTATTACTTGCAAACCTGTTTATATAAAATGTATAACATCTCACACTGTGCATAACAAAAATTTAGCATTTGTATTTGAACACAATACAAATATTTCTTCAGATATCAAAAATTAATAACAGAGCAATCAATTTAAACAGGGACTTATTCACATGACTATTGTTAAAGTCATGAATGAAACATACATACCTGCCTGACATACAAGGCCATGTCCAACATAGAATTGATGGACATGCTCTACCTAAAGAAAACCTTATCCCCTCGAGCCACACGCTCTAGGGATCTAAACCTCACCACAACAATAAATAGGACATGCTGGAGGGATAGATTCCTGTCCCAGAGACTTCCCATTCTTTGGAACAAGATCCCAATCGACATAAGGCAGAGCTCCTCACTAACACTCTTCAAAAGAAACCTTGACGAGTGGATGGGAAACATAAAGTTTATCCCGGGGATCACTTCAGTGGCTCTGCTGGACAGAGGCACAGGGAACTAATCTAAGGGGGCGACGAAAGCCAACACATTCTGGCTAGGCTTGTAAATGCCTTCAGGCAGATAGCCTAGTACCTACCTATGAATCTATGAACCTAAACCCTAGCTGTAATCTTACTTTCAAACCCTTTTGTATCAAAATTACATATGAGCATTTCTGCATATAAATAAATATTCTACATTGCAGATGAAATTTAAAACTTAACCTAAAACTTTTTTATGTTGCTCTTTCTAAGCTATTGTTTTTCAGACATACAGCATGAAGTCGCTCATTTGTATTATTTTTTTAAACAAGAAACATCTTTATTAAATGATCACATATGACATAGGTAATCATACATTTCTATAAATGAAAACAAACCATACTGACATATTAGTTGCAAATATTATACATCACAAACCATGTTGCCATAATTGTAATTGCAAACATTTTTCATCACTGGTAATCTGTCAGTCAGACATTACATAGCTTATTCAAATCCTGCCTTCTTTAAAACCTCATTCCTCCTCTGCATGTATTGTTCCCACAATTCCCATTTTTTCTACATAATTTTCTCCTACCCTTTTCTAAAGATCCCAATTCCAGTTGATTTATCTCTCTTACTATATTCGCTACTTCTAGTAAACTTGGTTTAGACTTTGAGTTCCATTTTCTAGTAATTGCTTTTTTGGCAGCCACCATAGTTCAAAAAAATAATTTCCTTTGTTACACCAATTTGATCACCCAGTATCTCTGCCAGAGCACTGTGCAGGGAATCTTTAAAGTCCCCAGCTCATTACACCCTGAGAAAATATGTTCCCAGTTTCCTCTTTCTTCCCCATTACACCTCCAACATTTGCTGTCTACCTGGGGAAAATTCTTTGGAGTCTACTTTGGGTATGAAAATGCCTATGTAAACACTTCCAAACAATCTTCTAGACTTTATAGCATATTTGGGATACATAAATATACCCCCCATTGTTTCTTTGTGAACTGCTTACCCAATCTCTCTTCCCAAGCCTTTCTAACATCGTCTGATTGATCCTTATAGTTATCATGCAATATTTTGTATGCTCTACTAATTCCTTTTTTAACATCAGTTTCTGTTCTAGATTCTACTAAAAACTCTACCAGTGCTGTTTTTTCACTTATGATCCCCCAATTTTTTTTTCTTTTCCTGTACTCTGATATCAATCCTTGATAGGGAAGGCAATCTCTATCCTGTAGTCCAAAATAATTTTTGGCCTCTTCCCATTCTATTACAATTTCCTCTCTAATTATTTGCAATTATTTGCTCCCAGTACCTTGGTTCTTTTACCATTTTCAAATAAATTCCAGCCCCCCCTTGCCTATTGTCTGTATCCCTAATTGCAGTCATCCATATTGGCAGAATCTCCTTTCTCTATTCCCGTGTTGGCTTAGTTCTTAGAATACTTTCTGCTACTTTATAAACATAATATTCTGCATGGCTATTGTTACTCTCCTTAAGGATCTGCATCCAAAATTTCAGTCTCTCCTTGTTTCTTAAGCTTCCCTCCCAGTTTGATCATCATCCCTTTCTACTTTGAATTATAGGTTTCTGCTTGTGCTATGTATAGAAGCCTTAACTGTGTAGCTCTGAAATGCCCCTTTAAATCGCGTAATCCCAAACTGAGTTCCTATCAGATAGTCAAATTCTGCAAGTTCGAACCTCATATGGTCAAGACCATAAGTTTGAAAGTGCAGAAGTTCAAGCGTTTCAATGGAAATGTCCATAATAGGAGGTTTCCATTTTGTTCAATGTGGTGCGATCTCGAAGTTGGTATATTTAAAGTAGTGGGGGGGGGCACAGCCCCCCATATCGGGAGTGGAAGGGGGCTTCCCCCCTGATTACAACAGTTTATTTTGTTTTCTTTTTTTTTTGTTTTTTATTCATAGTCAAAGTTTTTTAACTTCGAACAGGATGGTTCGAACATTCCATGTTCTAAGTTATTAAACTTCGACTATGTAATATAGACCCATCCCAAACCATCTTGTTCAATTGGTAGAATCAGCTTATCCCACTTGAATCTTGCCATGTTCCCCTCCCAGATAAAATCCTTCAGCTCTTCATTAAGTGCTATCCACAACTTCTCCTCTAGTTGATAAAATTATGCTTGACCTGTGTATAAAACTAAAGGGAATAACAACATTTTAACTGCGTTTATCTTGTCTACCCATATCCATATAACAGAGTTTCCAGTTTTTCAGTTTTTGTATTATCTTTTATTTAATCTTTTCCCACATATCCTTAGCTGCCACACCAGAATCCTTTATAAGCCATACTCCTAAGTACTTAATTTTATCATGTCCCCCCATAAATATGGATATTGCTGAAACAATTTCTGTGTGGGTACAAAAGTTACAGCTATTGACTTGTTTTAGCTTCAGTAATCTTGTATCCCAAAAAGATTTGAAACTGCCTCAAAATATTGCACAACTCTGAAATGTCCTTTTTGGGTTTTATTAGATATAAAAAAATATCATCTGCAAATAGAACAAGCTTTTCTTGACTATTGTACCAACTATATCCTTGAATTTCTGAGTCTCTTATTTTCTTTGCTAATGGTTCTAAATGTAGTACAAATAAAGGGGAAAGATGGCACCCCTGCCTGGTTCCTTTGCTCAACCAGAAATTATCTGAGATGAACCCACCCACTTTAATTTTTGCCTCTGTTCCTCATATAGCCTCCTAATCAACCATATAATTTTATCAGGGAATGCAAATGCTTCCATTGTCCTACTCATAAATTCCAGCCTTACTCTGTTAAATGCTTTTTCTGCATCAAGACCCACCAACAACAGCAGTATTGTCTTATATTCAGCTTCCCTCTGGATTATCAGTGTTCTGCTCTGTTAAGGTTCTGTTGATGTTGTCAAATGTTTGCCTCCCCACCACAAAACTACATTGTTTCATATCTATCAGTTTTGACATCACCTTTGCCATTCTTTTAGCCATTATATACATAAACACTTTATAATCATGGTTTAGGATTGAAACGGGCCTGTATAAAGCTGGATCAGATGGGTCTTTACCCTCTTTAGGTACAGTCACCACTACTTTCTTCCAGGATATTGGTGCTTCTTCTTCTCTTAAAATAGTGTTAAACAAAACTTTCCAGATTTTTATCAGTTTCTTACCTCCCAGTGTCCAGACATCCACTGGGATACCATCTATTCCCGGGGACTCTCCTGTGGATTGGTTATACACCACCATTTTTATCTTATATGATGTTTGTTAGGTTGGACTTTTATGCAGTTGTTTCTTGTGATATCCATTTGAGACAATGTTACATCTTACAAAATGTTCTATTTTATTAAAGCCCTCAAACAAAAAAAAAATACCATATACATCCTCAATACATTACTAAAACCTATTAACTTAATACTAACACAAAACTCTCTATACATCTTCAAATATTGAAGTTTTACCCTCCTAACAGGAACAATTGTCTCAAACTGACAGCCACACTCACAAACTTGGGTTATCCTCAAAGAAAGGTTATCCATGCTAAGATGCATGGTACAGCCTGTGCTTCTACTAAGTGCTGTCTGGTTTTGTCTTGTGTTTATTGCTCTCCCAGAATGAGAAAATACTTGAATGCTTTCAGAAAACATTATCTCCTAGTCATTGAAAGAAACAAGTTGTGACACCCATGCACTGGCCCAGCAATCGAGGAACCTCAATCCTCACCAGTAACACCAATAAGGGGCATCTATATAGGGAAAGGATAATAAATACCCACACAGTAAAGTACAATTTCCCTTAAGAGCACACAGAGATCACAGTCAGTCTGGGACTGGTCTCTTCCTTTCTCTCACGGTCCCCCAAAAGACTCCCCACTGGCACAGCTATAGGGTCCAGGTCTCAGCCTAGTGATCAAGCTAAAACCTCCAGCACCCTCTCTGTCCAACCAGTGCTTTGTGTCCCTGCCCAAGTAGCTGACACACACACACTTTGAGATAAGAGTTTATACAACCACACAGACACGCTTGGGGAAGGCTGGCACATATTCTCCAACTGTGCCCCTTTCCTGCCCAGTCTAAAAGGTAGTACCAGCTGCCACCACCCACTAATATCAGCTATTCAAAGACCCTTCTGAAAGGGTGTCCAATTATTACTGTGCAATATTATTATCCAAATGGTAAGTGTGACTGAACAGTCAAGGCTTATTAGAGTGACTTGGTACAGTATCACTATATACATGCAATGTACTGTAGAGCTTAAATTAACTCTACATAAAACAGCCACAGTTGAAAGGCAATACTTCTTACTACACAGTGCTAGTCAAGAGTTCAGAGATCACAGAGAAATACTTAAAATAATACCATAGTAAAAAAGTTCTGACATCACAGAAAAACACTTAGTCTAATCTTCCTAATTACTAGCTATTTCTAAGAGAAAACACAGTTCTAAATAACATAAGTATAGAGCAAAGCAGTGCTGGTGATGTTGGATGTTCTCAAGACAAAATGCTCAGAGCTCTCTGATTCTCTCTCTTTAAATTGATAACACAGAGCTGCTTCACATGACATCATTCTTCACACTTCTCTGGTGTTCCCAGGCTAACAGAAACTACATTTACATTCTTTACACCTGGTCAGAAACCAGAGCAATAACAGACATTTATGCATGGAAATTCTAGCCATTAACTCTGGTCTTAAAACAATAGGCAGGATGCCTCCCTCTAGACATATCGGCTCTGAATTTTGACATCAAAGACAGTCATAAAATGCTTGACTTAGCTTTCTTACAGCAGAGTGCACTGTTGTTACATTTTTGCTGTTCAATATACAATGCAGTCTTTTCACATTTAAGAGAACAAGCGTGTGGCTTACATTAATATTTACAAATGACAGAATTATCTACAAAGTTCTATCTGGCTAGGCTGGCAGCCTTCACCTATCTTCACACATCCCCCCCCCAACCAGAGAACTCAAGCTAGTTCCAAGTGACCCTTGAGAAATGCTGCTTGAGAGGATTAGGTCTGTCTGAGTATACCTTACCCCATTCCCTGTCTTGAGAGCCCATCTGCTTTGGCATTGCTAATCCCACTGCGGTGCTGCACTGACACATCATATGCTTGCAACCCTAGGCTCCATCTTAGCAACTTGGCATTTTGCTGGCTAGCTTTGTGTAACCATGTTAGGGGGTTGTGATCTGTCACTACAGTGAATTTTCTTCCATACAGATAAGGCTGAAGTTTCTGCAGTGCCCATACTATGGCTATACATTCCATCCCTACAACTGCATAGCATTCCTCCCTGGATTGTTGCCTACAGCTGAGATAAATTACTTGGTGCTCTTCTCCCTCTGAAGAAATCTGGCTAAGTACAGCCCCCACCCCATGGTTCGAAGCCTCCACCTGCACAACAATTTTTTTGCTGTATTCTGGACTGGCTAACACAGGGGTCCTCCCAAAGCTTCTTTAAGCTCCTGGGATACCTGTTCACATGCTGGGGTCCACTCTACCTTATCTGGCCTGTTCTTCCTTGTCAGGTCTGTGAGGGGAGCAGCTATGGAACTATAACTGGGGACAAACTTTCTGTAGTACCCTGCTGACCCTAAGAATGCCCTCACCTGCTTTTTGGTAATAGGTGCAGGCCATGCCTGAATGGCTTCTACTTTGGCAGATACTGGCCTGATCTTATCACTCCCCATTCTATGTCCCAGGTAGGAGACTTCTGCCATACCCACCTGACATTTGTTCAGCTTAATGGTCAACCCTGCCCTCTGTAGTCTGCTCAGCACCTCCTTGATATGTTGAAGGTACTCTTTCCAGAAATGGCTGTAGATGGCAACACCATCTAGGTAAGCAAGGGCAAACCCTCCTGCTAGGATACGATCTACCAGCCTCTAGAAAGTTGCTGGGGCATTTTTCATCCCAAAGGGCATCTTTGTGAACTCATACAAGCCAAAAGGAGTCACAAAGGCTGACCTCTCTCTCTACCACTGGGTGTCAAGGGCACCTGCCAGTAACCCTTGGTAAAATAAATTGTTGTAAGATACTTAGCCCCACCCAGCTGCTCTAGGGCCTCATCTGTCCTAGGCATAGGGTAAGCGTCTGACTCTGTGTGACTATTTAATTTCCTGTAGTCCACACATAACCTGGTGCTGCCATCCTTCTTTGGCACCGGCACCACTGGGAAGGCCCAGAGACTGTTGGACTCTTGAATCACCCCTAGTTCCAACATCTCCTGTATCTCCTCCCTCAGAGTCTGTTTGACTCTCTCAGGCATCCTATAAGGGGCCTGCCTAATAGGCCTTTGGGGTCCTGTATCCACCTGGTGCTGCACCATGTGGGTGCACCCTGGTTTCCCAGTGAACATGTCCCCAAACTCCTGTAACATTGGTCGGATTTCTCGAACTTGGGTAGGAGATAGCTGCTGGGACACTGTTACCCCTTTCAGTGAGGTGTCAGTCCGAGCCTCACTGAGGAGATCAGTCAACAGATCTCCCTCAGACTCCTCCTACAATCCACTGCAAATGCTCAGCACAAGGGTCTCCCTATCATGGTAAGGTTTCATCATGTTAACATGGTACAACTTGTGCCCCTGCCTTCTGCCTAGCAGTTCCACCATGTAGTTAACATAACTTACCTTTCTTACCACCTTGTAGGGTCCCTTCCAAGCTGCTTGCAGCTTGTTGTGTCTGACAGGAATGAGAACCATTACCTGCTGCCCCACAGCATACTCTCTAGCTCGAGCATTCCTGTCATACCACACTTTTTTTCTGTTGTTGGGCTTCTACCAGGTTCTCCTGGGCCAAGCCCATGAGTTTTCTAAACCTTGCTCTGAGGTTTAGGACATATGCTACAACAGACTCCTTGTGTAGTTCACACTCACCTTCCCACTCATCACAAATTATCTAGAGGCCCTCTCACCATATGATCAAACAGCAACTCAAAGGGTGAAAAACCTGTGGATTCCTGGGGAACCTCTCTGTAAACAAACAACAGATGGGGCAAATATTTGTCCAACTCCTTCTTAAACTGGTCTGAAAATGTCCATAGCATGGACATGATTGTAGAGTTTAACCTCCCAACAAGACCATTAGTCTTGGGATGGTAGGGGGTGGTCTTCATGTGCTTCACCCCACAGTACTTCCACAGACAAGGCAGCAGGTCTGACATGAAATTAGCACCTCTGTCAGTCAGTATTTCTTTTGGGAAACCTACCCTGCTGAAAATCTCTAGCAAAGCACTTGCTACCTTTTCTGCCTCAATGGAGGACAGAGCCACTGCCTCAGAGTATCTTGTAGCATAATCTACTACCACTAGGATATACTTTTTCCCTGTGGAACTTGGGGTACTCAGAGGCCCCACAATATCCATAGCTACCCTTTGAAATGGCTCCTCAATCACAGGCAAAGGCATCAAGGAGCTCTCACCTTGTCTCTTGCCTTGCCTATCTTTTGGCACTGCTCACAGGTCCTGCAGTACCCTGTTACATCTCTGGAAATTCCATGCCAGTAGAAGTTCTGCATAGTACATATCTTTGTACATTTTATGCCCATATAACCTGCAAAGGGAATATCATGGGCTATGGCTAGAAGCATCAGACACTAGGCTCTAGGCACTACCAACTGCTGTACCCTCTCACTTTCTAGCCCTCACTCAGGGGTCCACCCTCTATACAGTAACCCTTTGTCCCAGTATACAGATTCCCCCTTTACTTAACAATAAGGTGCCTCACTAGCTACCTGCTTCAGGCCTTGCATTGTAGGGCCTGAGAGCTTAGCCTGTCTCAACTCTCTCTTTGTAACCCTTTGCAGCTCCCCTTCCACAGGAAGTCTGGCATCCTCCAACTGTGGTGCCTCACTGTCAGCTTGGGTACTACTACTCACCTCTACCTTTGCAGTCACTCTGTCCAAGGAAACATCAGTACCCACAAGGAGCTGTGGCTCACCTTAAGTCTCACTGCTACAGAGTAGCTCCCTCCCTGAAGTAACCACCTCACCAGTTCTGGCTGCAAGTATGCAGTTTGTCTGGGTCTCCCCAGGCTACCAGACCCCCATGCTTGTCTCCAAATCTGACTGCGTGTAACTGTATGAGTGCATGGTACTGCATTATCACATAGTACTGCCTCATCCAAATCCTTCGCTATTAAGACATCTGCAGAATGGTAGTTTGGTACCTCTGTTGTCTCAAGACAACCTACTATTGGCATTTTATCTTTCCCACTTACTGGCTCTCTCACCTTTTGTTCCTCACCTTGCCTCCATGGATATCTGTATGCCACATGGCCCCACTGGTTGCATTCAAAACATTTAACCTTAGGTCCTGGACGTGTACCTGGACTAGTGGCTTCCCCTGCTATTGGGAGATTCTGCTGGGGCAGTCTGTGCTGCCCACCATCGATTCCTTTAGACCTATGACTAGTACTGTGAGCCACTTTCTTGTGCAGGGTTGCCCTGCTTGCTAGGTATAGGTCTCCCTTCTTTCCCAGCTCATCTGAAGTAGCACATTGTCTGTCAGCTAACCAGATCCTCATGTCCTCAGGCAAAGTGCTAAGGGCTTGTTCCCTCACCAAAAGTTCTGCCAGCCCTTCAAAAGTGGTGACCTGACATCCACTCACCCACCTATGAAAATAAGTGCTCAGTTCAGCAACATATTCACACACACTATGCTCACAAAGCTTTTTCCTATACGTTTCAGGTGTTAGCTTAAAACATTCTAACAAGTGATTTTTACCAGCAGTATAATCAAAATGCCAAACACAAAGCAGCTTATACTCCAAAAAATTTCAACCAAGATGAAGACAAGGAAGCAACAGCTCAGGAAAACCAATAATTTAATAGCTCCAATGGTAAGCACTTTCGTCTCTCCACTTATTCTCCAAACAGAGACTTCTTCAGACAACCATATAAAATACTGTCACTTTTATACATAATCAGATGACATATCTACTCATATGACACATCTACACATTTAAAAACACCAAACATCAATTGATCATCACATCCTATTTTTTAAAACTGTTTAATATTAGAACTCCTTCTTTTTACATGTAAAAACTGCTAGTGTTTTAATCCCCTCTTTTTTAAATATATAAAAACTGTTAGTGCTTTAATACCCTCTTTTTTAAATAACTTATAAATTCCTCTCTGTTATTTAACACTGGTGGGAAACATGCATTCAATTTAACATGCCAACAATACTCTAACCAACCATGTTCTTCCTCAATATTCACAATGTTAGCAGTATTAACTAATTTTTCTAAAATCAAGAACTTAAAATTTATTTTACATTTTTTGTTTTTATAATGTGTACTCATGCATTCCTTTCATCTCCTATCTGTATTGCATATTTATGCTCATAAATCTGCTTATACAATTCACGCGTTGTCCTTCCCTTTTCTGAGATGCAGCTGTGAAGCTATGGAAAACCATGTAATAGCAGGAACGAGTTTTGCAACATTGCTGACAGGGTGCATATTGATTGATACGCCCACTGGCTCATTCATTACTATGAATAATGCAGAGGTAAATAGTCAACTCAGTAACGATACTGTATATCTAGCAAGTGATGATTTACCAAAGGGCTGTTTGGCAGTGCTGGTTAATCCGTTTGTGATAAATGGAGAACACTGTGAGCCTGCAGCTAAAAAAAGTGAACCATATGGAAATGTTTAATGAACTTGAGAGTGAGTTGGCAAAATTAAAGTGCCTACAATGGGATAATCTCTTTTTTGAGAACAGTCTACGTGAAAAGAGAGTCCCTAAGGGTTTAAGGGTTAACAATTTGCCTGCTGGTAGAGATTTACCAAAGGAGCTGGTTGATAGATGGTTAGTTGTCAACCAGAAGGTGGGCTTACAATATATGAAGATTTTACTAAGCTATAATAACAGTATCTTAGTACAAACAACAGAAAAAGTGCGAGTAACTTTTGGAAAACTTAAAGAAATGACCTCTGCTGATGTTTTTGATACTAAACTGTGCACTGTTCAAGAGAATTTAATAAAACAGAATGATATTTTGAGCCATCATAAAATAAAAACATGTTAAAGGGATAGAAAAGACTATGAAGGGGGAATGGCCTCAGCCTATGGACTGGAGCTGCAAAGAGAACCCCAAAGTATCGTGAGCACTGTTAGTGCAAATGCAGATAGCAATGGTAATGGAGCAGTACGTAGATCTGGGTGTTTAAACAAAAACATTACAGTCAGTACGGGATACTGGTAACAAAAAGAATAAAAACATTACTGGCTTGAGAACTGTGAACGATGTTTCAGTAATGTTAAGTAGTCCTATGAGCTATGTGAATTTACAAAATGCCGAATTCAGTGAGAATGGGGGCCAAACCAATGCAACAGTGCGAAATGAAGGGCAACAAGTAATAGAAGTGTATCAGAGAAAGAATGGTAATGAAAGAACCTGGGACCAGGTAACGGCAAATGGAAGAATGGAAAATAATGCGAATACAAAATGGCAACAACAAAAAAAACGGTTTTGGAAAGAGGGGACAATAGAAACAGAACTGGAACAGAAGGAAGCAGTCATGGAGGACTTAGGTACTGCCAATTTTAAAATAATTAACCTCTCTAATTATTGTTTGTCTCAATTAGAATGCTGTGTGATCGGAAAGGGCTGGAATTTTGCACCAGCCCAAAGAGCAAACAAGTTACCGACGATAAATGAATTGAGAAGTTATGTAAGGATGTTAAATTTTAATATAATGTTTGATAAACAAGAAAGTAATAAGTTGCACTGCTATAAACCAAGTTGTTTTAATCCACCTTTACACAAGGATTTAGAAATGTATTTGAATATATGTGAAGCTCAATTATTAGAATTATTTGAAAATAAAACTCAATTTAAATATTTTAACTTATCTAAAAATGAAAAGGATTGTTTTGATAATTTAATGAAAAATGATAATATACTATTTATGAAGGCAGACAAAGGGGGGGGGGGGTGATAGTGACACTGGACAGAAAAATGTATGAGCAGAAAATGGGTGAAATTTTGGCAGATGAGAACTATTATAAGAAAATAATGAAATAGGTCAAACAAGGGTATGGAATGATTGATTCATGTATTGAAGAGTGGTATTTAACTGGGAGAATAGATGACAAAACAAGAAGAAGTTTGATTAATAGTAACCCAAAAATAAGTAGGATGTTTGGTATTCCAAAGATCCACAAAAATATAGATAATCCGCCTTTAAGACCAATAGTGTCCAGTGCCAATAGCAAAACAGAAGCTTTGTCTGTCTCTGTAGATAGACATTTACAACAAGTAATTCCTAGTAATGTGACGTATATTAAGGATAGTTTTGATTTCTTATCTAAAATTGAAACATTAACAGTATATGAAACTGATTTATTAGTAACTTTAGATATAAAATCATTATATACTATGATTCCTAATTTGGAGGGGATGGATATTGTAAGACTTGAGTTGCTGAGAACTAAAAAGTATTCTTGTGGTACTATTAGTTTATTGATAGAAATGATTGATATTGTACTTAGTAACAACTATATGGGCTTTCAAAATGAAATCTATGTTCAAACAAATGGGGTAGCAATGGGTGCAGCATTGGCACCCAGCTATGCTAATCTTTTTATGCATGGATAGGAGCAGGTTTATATATTGAAAAGCAGTTTTAAAAAACATATTGTCACCATATTACGTTTTATTGAAATATTTTTTGTTATGGAGAGGAATAGTGATGAATTAGATTAATTTATAACTTATATTAATAATGTTTGTTCCTATTTAAAGTTTATACATGAAAGTAGTTATGAAAAAAATATGTCTTCAGATATTATGATTTATAAAGAAGAAAACAGATTACTTACTAAAATTTACAAGAAAGAAGTACAAAATAATATGTACCTACATTACTCCAGCATGCATCCCAAGAGAACTAAGTTGAACATAGTTAAAGGTCAATTAAAGAGAATAAGTAATCTGACTAAAAAAAATGTTGTGATTTTATATGAGGCTAAACATTTATGTATAAAAATGGAAAAGAGGGGATATCCGAAACAAGTAGAAAGACTTTATGAAGAACAGTTAAATGAAAGGAAGAGTGGACCAGCAACCAAAAGAAAAAAATGTGTCTTATAAATACAAGATGGCAATGGCTATTCATAACAGCACTGATTCAAATGTGATTAAGAATATTATTAGTAGAAATTGGATGCTGTTTAGAATCAATGAGGAGTTACTTAGCAAAATAGGAGAGAAACCTAATTTTATACAAAAAAGAGCTAAACGTTATAAAAATCATTTTCAGTCTAAATTAAATCCTATTCAAGTACAAGAAAAGAGATGTGGGATGATTAAATGTTTTAATTGTAACATGTGCAACTATTTATATATTGAGAGAAATTAAATAGAAGTGGGAAACACAAAAGTTAAAATACCTGGAACTTTTAATTGCAAAGTTTTTAATGTCATTTATTTGATTGTATGCTTAGAATCGAATTTGTTTTATGTCAGAAGGACAATGCGTAAATTGTATAAGTGGATTTATGAGCATAAATATGCAATACAGATAGGAGATGAAAGGAATGCAATGAGTAGACATTATAAAAACAAAAAGTGTAAAATAATTTTAAGTTCTTGGTTTTAGAAAAATTAGTTAATACTGCTAACATAGTGAATATTGAGGAAGAACTTGGTCGGTTAGAGTATTATTGGCAGGTTAAATTGAATGCATGTTTCCCACCAGGGTTAAATAATAGAGAGGAATTTATAAGTTATTTAAAAAAGAGGGGATTAAAACACTAACAGTTTTTACATATTTAAAAAAGAGGGGATTAAAACACTAACAGTTTTTACATGTATAAAGGAGGAGTTCTAATATTAAACAGTTAGGATTTAAGTGTAACAAAAAGTTTTTAAAAATAGGATGTGATGATCAATTGATGTTTGGTGTTTTTAAATGTGTAGATGTATCATGTGATTAGATATGTCATGTGATTGTTTATGTATAAAAGTGCACAGTATTTTTTATATGATTGTCTGAAAAAGTCTCTGTTCGGAGAATAAGTGGAGAGACGAAAGCGCTTACTGTTGGAGCTATTAAAGTATCGGTTTTCCTGAGCTGTTGCTTCCCTGGTTTTGTTTTAGTATAATCAAAATATTCAGAATCAGCAAGTTTAGACAACACAGTTACAGCTTTACCATGGAGTAAGGGGGTCAGGAACCGTACCCAAAGCCTTTGGTCAACATCATACTGTTTACATACCCTCTCAAACATATGAATGAAACTATCAAAATAATCCCCCTCTTTAAACTGTGGAAGAAATTTACTGATCTTTTGTGCTTCTGGGGTCCAGTTACTCCCTTCCCCATTACCTCCATGACTCTGGTGAAGAGTCAGCATCTCCCTCTCATACTGCCTCTGCCTGGCCTTTTCCTCAGTTTCCAGGCATAGCAGTTTCTCGTTCTTCTCAGCCTGTAGACATCTCAGTCTCTCAGCTGTTTCTATTTCCAAACACCTGGCCTCCAACTCAAGTCTCTTTAGCACCAGATGGATTTTTTAAGTCCTGTGCAGAAATGTTGAGCTGTCCATTCTTTGAGGGTGGTACATCTCCACTGCCAGTATGATCATCCTCCTGGTTGCGGTTTTATGATGCAGCTGTGACCAAAGCTGCAATCATGTCTGCCTTAGTCAGGTTTCCATGCAGCAGTCCCCTAGCCTGGCACATCTCAGCCAGCTGGCTCCTTGTGAGCTTTCCATACTCCTCTGCTGACATGCTGGCTGCTCTCTCTGACTAACTAAGCTAACAAAAAAAATAAAACAATTGTGATCTGAAATCTGAGTATTCACTGCATGGCTGATTTAGAAGACAAAACACCTTCAGTGATCACTGTACACAAGCTACAGGAATTTATTCTACCCACACCACTACAAGCCAATTAGTATTTGCCAACCAATTAATATGTGGTGTGGGTATCCCACCACTGCCAAACAATTACTATGTGACACCCGTGCACTGGCCCAGCAATCAAGGAGCCTCAATCCTCACCACTAACACCAGTGAGGGGCATCCATATAGGGAAAGGATAATAAATACCCACACAGTAAAGTACAATTTCCCTTAGGAGCACACAGAGATCACAGTCAGTCTGGGGCTGGTCTCTCCCTTTCTCTCCAGGTCCCCAATAACACTCCCCACTGGCACAGCTATAGGGTTTGGATCTCAGATTAGTGGGCAAGCTAAAACCTCCAGCATCATTTCTGTCCAATCAGTGCTTCATGTCCCTACCCAAGTAGCTGACACACACACACACACACACACACACACACACACACACACACTTTGAGATAAGAGTTTATACAACCACACAGACACTCCAGGGGAAGGCTGGCACAGGTTCTCCAGCTCTGCCCCTTTTCTGCCCAGTCAAAAAGTTAGTACCAGCTGCCACCATCCACTAATATCAGCTACTCAAAGCCCCTTCTGAAAGGGTGTCCAATTATTACTGTGCAATATTATTATCCAAATGGTAAGTGTGACTGAACAGTCAAGGCTTATTAGAGTGACTTGGTACAGTATCATTATATACATGCAATGTACTCTAGAGCTTAAATTAACTCTACATAAAACAGCCACAGTTGAAAGGCTTAAACATATTTAATAATAAATAATAAAAACACAAGACAATACCTATTACTGCATAGTGCTAGTCAAGAGTTCAGAGATCACAGAGAAATACTTAAAATAATACCGTTGTAAAAAAGTTCTGACATCACTGAAAAACACTTAGCCTAATCTTCCTAATTCCTAGCTATTTCTAAGAGAAAACACTGTTCTAAATAACTTGCGTATACAGCAAAGTAGTGCTGGTGATGTTGGATGTTCTGAAGATAAAATGCTCAGAGCTCTCTGATTCTCTCTCTTTAAACTGATAACACAGAGTTGCTTCAAATGCCATCATTCTTCACACTTTTCTGATGACACCAGGCTAACAGAAACTACATTTAAAGGACACTAAAGGACATCTATACACGCAAATTCTAGCCATTAACTCTGGTCTTAAAACAATAGGCAGGATGCCTCCCTCTAGACATATCGGCTCCGAATTTTGACATCAAAGACAGTCATAAAATATTTGACTTAGCTTTCTTACAGCAGAGTGCACTGTTGTTATATTTTTGCAGTTCAATATCCAATGCAGTCTTTTCCCATTTAAGAGAACAAGCCTGTGGCTTACATTAATCTTTATAAATGACAGAATTATCTACAAAATTCTGTCTGGCTAGGTTGGCAGCCTTCACCTATCTTCACACAAGTATTCAGTTTTATTACTTTTTATCAGATTGTCTCCATGGAGACATGAGAACCAGATACAGAGTTAGCTTCTACAAGCATTTATTTATTTGTTTATTTATTTATTTATTTATTTATTTATTTATTTGCTAGAGAAAAGCTTTATTATATTTAATGTTTTTTTTTATTTATTTGCTTTCCCTTAAAACCTGTTACTAGATCAAGCCAAGGGTTTAAATCCAGTCATTCCCCCATGCAAAAATGAGAAAACGCCCATCAATTTTTCTTGTATCATACTCTTTTGACCAGACTTTTCTTATTTTTTTTTTACAGAAGAAAGAAAAAACAGGGGTACCAGTTTACTTTAGCATTCCTATTACACTTGAAAATAACTGAGAAAATTTACATTATAGCATGTAGATTATCTCATGCACTATAAAGATATTACTGTTAAGAAAAAAATTGTTTTACTTACAGTTAACTCTTTCCTTCCTCTTCCTCTTTCCTAAGTTTTCCTCCAAACGTTAGTGACATGAAGTAGAGCACATGCTTTAGAGTCCCCTACAAGTTTAGCAAAGTTAAAAACATCTAGTATTTCCAGATTGTCTTGTTCTGTCATGTTTCACAAATATAATTGTTTTATAATTCCAGAATTTTTTGCCAGTTTCCAAGTTGTTGGGTTTATTCCTACTTATCGTCATTTCCCAAATCCAGTCTCTGCTTCTTTTCCAACTTACTGCCAGTTCTTCTAGTCAACTATTGTGCTTTTTTCTGTCTATCAAGCATTTTCTATTGAAACATTGGAAAAGGATTCACTGGCACAGTCTCTCTATGATCTTTATTACCAGAAGAACAAGAAGTAGAATAGCCTTCTGTTTCACAGCTCACTTTTTTTCGGACAAATTTTGTATTTCCTCCTTAGCATGGTCAGCATCAAAATTATATTGTCCTTCTAGGAAAGAATATTCTCAAGATAGCTGGCTACAGCAGTTTGAATCTCACACCTGCTTCTTAACATTCCCTGATTACTGGAATAAATTTACTCCTCTTCTGCCTGGTGTACAGTGAGTAATCATTTTCCACAAACACTCTACTGGCTCACATTTTTAGCAGTGTGTCCTTCTTACACAGCTTTGTCAGAATCATCTCCTTCTGCTTATGTGCTTTCATAAAATTAATACAGTCTGTTCCTTCCAGCTTCTCTGAGATTTTCCCTGTGTGCTCTGTCCTCTAATTCTATTATTTTTGAAACATGTCTTCTAGAGCAGTCTCATATTCAGCCAGCCTTTTCTTCATTTCTACTTCTGATTTTTTGCAGTTTTATTACCTCATCTGAATATCTGTTTAAAGCTTCTTCCATTTATCCAGCCTTTTGTTATCTGAGTTGATATACTCCATTAGCATTTCATTTATTTTAATAAGCTCTGAGTGCATTTGACTTTTTTTTGTTTCCTCTAAGTTACTGGAAGTCACATCTTGCACCAAGGCTAGAGCTTGCACTGTTTTTTGCTAAACAGCTGCAGAATTCTTCCCAGTCAGTGTTTTTCCTCACTTTTTGTCTTTGATTTTCTTTCGAGGATCTCTGAATTTCCTTTTACTAGCATCCAGGTATTGGACTTACTAGCCAGTTACTTAAATTTACCCCACAAAATGAGTTCACTGGATCTCTCTTCTGAGTTTCTGTTTTTACATTGGGAGAGCGGAAATTAAACTGTTACTCAATGTACAGCCATCTTAGAAGTCCATTCAGTTTTAAAGAAGTACCAGTTCATATGAATTATTTCTCCCATACCTCTATGGTGGGGCCCAAACTGCACTTCCTCTTACATATTCATTCTTCTTACATGTTTGATTCCCATCCCTCTTTTTATAATTTGATCCTTGAAGTAAATGTGGTTTAATTGCACCTTCCCTTTGGGAATATTTTACCTTTCTTTCTTCATTAGTTAGCAAGTCATCTGGACATTGCCTACTATTTAACCAAATTTTTTCGTTAGCCAATTTATTTATTTATTTATTTATTTGAAATTTCTTAACCAGGAAAGTCCGACTTTGTCAGGAACCCATTTTCAGCGGAGGCCCGGGGAGAAAAGGTCCACAAATTAATACGGACAAGTAAAAAGGTACAGAGATAATTACATTTACAAGAGGGAGTATAGCTTACAATTCTTTACAAGAAAGACCCATTGACATACCAACAGCTATTATACGTTTACACAGTAATCTTTGCAACAAGCAATACAGACATATAAGTTGATATGATAGGTTTATCTATTACAATCTTTTAGGTAGACTGTTGGAGTGCATTATAAAAGTTTATATAGTTGCATTATGAAAGTTTATGTAGTTCGTTATCAGCTGCAAAGATCGTTAGTTAGACTGTAGGTATAGTTTTGAAAAATAGGTTTAAGAAAAGTTAGAGTATAGTAATTGTAGTCATGTGTTAAGTTCATTCATATAACAATAAATCAATAAGTGTAGCTGCTATGTCCTTTGAAGGGGGAGAGGGAAGAAAGCAAGGAGGAGTAATGTAGAGTAAAAAACGGAGGGAAGGGTGGAGGCAGAGGAAGGGAGAGAGTATAGAAGTTTAGAAGTATAGGGAAAGGTAGGCAGGGGTAAGAGTAGGGTAGCTAGGTAGTTTTGGTGCACAGGCAAATGTTTTTAGGTAGGAGGTGCTTTTTAGTGTGAATTTAAAGATCTTGAGGTTTGTTATAGATCTGATGTTGGCTAGTAAGCCATTCTAGAGTTTTGCAACAGTATAGGAGCATAGACACTGTCCAGTTTTTTTGTTTGGTCTGTTTAGGGTTATTAGTTGCGTGTCTTCAGATCGGAAAGTCCTAGTCCCTATTTAGGTTTGGAGGAGTGGATTAAGTGCAGGACAGTTATATAGTTGATATAGAACTTCGTGTGCATATTAAATTGTAAGGAGTAGAAGTTTGAGCCAGTTAACAGCACTGAGAGCTGTGCAGTGGTGTGTGTTGTGGGGTGCATTTATAGCTAATTTAGCAGTTTTATTATAGCATGATTCAAGTTTGCTTTTTAGGGTAGTTTGTATGTTTGTCAGAATGGGAGAACCATAGAGTAGGAGGGGTAGTGGCCAGGGAGGTTTTGGTGGTTGAGTTCATGAAGTATTTCTGCAGGTAGAGCATTCCTAGTTTGCAGTGAGCTTTTTTGATTGCATTGTGGATATGTTGATCAAAGGAAGCCTTATTGTCTATGGTCACTTCTAGTAGTTTGGCTTGTGAAACAACTTATATTTGATTAATTGTTTGGAGAAAAGATCTTAAAGTTGGTTAGGAGATTTTTGGGTGTGACTGAGAGAGTTTTGGTTGTGAAAAGGAGGAGTTTGGTTTTGTTTGGATTCAATAGAAGTTCTGCATTGTTTAGCCAGGTCTCTAAGGAAGTGAATTATTTTTCTGCTAGTGACAACTTTGTAGTGTTTAACTATTCTCATGAATAGCCCTTTTGAATATTCTTTTTAATAAACTAAGGGTAAATACTCATGTAATAAACTATTCACAGTGACTGTTTTCTTATAAATTTTACTAGCTATACGTACTGATTCCTAACCATATACATATAAAGTAACATCCTGGAAGTTAATCATAAAGCTCTTGATATTAACATCTATTGCTAATGATGGGGGAAGAAAAGGGTAACTAGAAACATATGTTTTGGGAGAGTAATGAGTTGGCAAGTTTTAATAATTCCCTACAGAGTACTATGTCAGAAATATTGGGTAAGCAGAATAATGTACGGGAGAAGGAGAAATGAGGTTTAAGTGAAAGCAGGAATTCAGCTATTTAGGTAATGCTGGACTGATGAAAATTTTAAGGAAATAAAAGATAAGTGATGCAAATGGAAAAAAAATATGACTTATTTTCTTTTCTGTTAATGTATGTCTGCCTATATCAAGTGATAACTTAATAAAAGTTTTTCAAAAAGATGTCTACTTCCTCTAGTTGTCCCTTATTAATAATTAAAATATCAATAAAGTGTCCAAAAAATATCACAATACTGAAAACATGAATCTTTAACACGTTGTCTTCCTTATATGCTATGGTCCCATTGCAGTACCTCTAATCTGCAGATACTGTTCTTCACCTGACATTAACATATTGTTTGTTAATAAAAATTCTGCTAACACCATTCTCATTTATATAAAGAATTTTGGATAGGACGAAAACAAATATTGCTATGCAATGCATTTTTATCCGCTCTAATAAAATAACTACCGCTTTGGGTATCTACAGTGGTGCATAGTATCCTCAAGATTGGAGAACATGAATCACAGACTGCGTGCTGTGTAAAATATGGCTCTAGGTGATTTGATTGTGTTGATTAATGTTGCCAAATGGACATGGGTATTTGCCAGTGATAATTGGGTTGAAGAGGGGGTGTTTATGTCTGTATTGGTCAGTGTGCTTGCTATAAAGCCCAGCAGCCCTGGATCAATAAACTACTGGCAAAAGCTTGACATATAACCAATTAACTTGCCAACCATGAGCTAAGAATTGCTTTGTTCACTGACAGAATGCAGTGGCTGGACATCCTGTTTATCCAAAAGACAAGATGGAAGAGCAGTGCAGCAAAGCCACTTATGATGGAAGAACAGTGCAGCAAAGCCACTCACCTTCAGATCCAGAGTCTACAACTCAGGAGGAAGCAAGGCTAGTATGGGAATTGTGGTGATAGAAAAGTTGTGATAGTGAACAGAAGAGTGCATTCAGACAACAGCTGCAGGACCTACTAGATAAAGTAGGACAACAGGAATTGGTGTTGGCAGGAGCGGCCTTAGGTCATCTGGTACCCTAGGCAAAAGGGCTCCATGGTGACCCCACCACATCACCCGGTGCCCCCATCCTAGTCTACCTACACCAAATAAATACTGGAAAAGCTCCCCTACTAGAGCGGCGCCCTAGGCGGCTGCCTAGTTGGCCTATGCCTAAGGCCGGCCATGGGTGTTGGTAATGAGTTACCTGGATGCACATATTGGGACAGACAGAGCAGGATATCAGGACTGCCTGGGTACACATGGATGGGACAACAGAAATAAAGAAGTAGAGGTCATTCTAGACTTCTGTCTGACAAATGGCTTGAAAGTAGCCAACACATGGTTCAGAATGTGAGACAGTCACAAGATCACATACAAGAGTGGCCAACATGCCACTCAGGTAGACTTCCTCCTAGTAAGGAAAGGACACTGGGGTAGAATTAGTGATTTCAAAGTCATCCCCAGTGAAACAATCATCCAATAGCATAAACTACTGGTTGCCACAATCAGCTGCAAGCAGTGACCAGAGAAGGCCCTGAGGTCAAAAGAAACCAGGCTGATGATCTGGAATTTGACTGGAGAGAAGCATGACAGTTCAAGGAATTACTCAGGGCTCAAACACCCCAAGAAGAAGAGGAAATAGGTGAGTTGAAGAAGAATGGCAATGCCTCAAAATGACATATGTGAGGACTACAGAACAGATATGTGGCTGAGACAGGCATGGGAATAAGGTGCAAAAGAAAAGTTGGTGGTGGAATGCAGAAGTCCAGGAAGTCATCAAAAGAAAGAAGGAGTGCAGGAAAAAGTGGGAGACAGAGAAGATCAACCAGTCTAGGAAGGAATACTGGTTGGCTAACAAAGCTAAGAAAGGAGTTGCAATAGCAAAGAACAGACCATCAGAGGCAGCTTACAAGCTTCTGGAAAGTAACTCAGTAGGTAGCACAAAGAAACTATATCAGGTTGCAAAGCAAAGACAGAAAGATAAAGAAGATAGGTCAGACACCCTTCATAAGGGATGCCAGCAACAACCTGCTCACCAGTCCAGAGGATATCAAAGGCAGATGGAAGGAGTACTTCCAGCAAATTCTGAATGCAGAAATCCCAGCAGAAGCTGTACTGCCCCAGACACAGCCTACAATGAGAGAAAAGGAGGAGCACACCCTAGAAAAAGTAAGAATTAAGAACAGCACTAATGAGAATGAAGTCTGGGAAAGCAGCAGGTTCAGATGAGGTCCAAGCAGGTATGGTAAAGATGCTGGGAGAGATAGGGGAGAAATAGTTCCTGAGGGTACTCATGGCAGTGTGGAGAGAAAGGTGTATCCCAGATGACTAGAGAATAAGCATAATTGTGCCAGTGTACAAGAACAAAGGGGACATCCACAACTGTGGGCAGTACAGAGACATCAAACTCCTACCACATTACATGAAAGTTCTGGAGAAGGTGATTGATAAATGGATATGCATAGTAGTATAAAGTAAGATGGGAGATTAGCAGTTCGGATTCAGATCAGGATGCAGCACAACTGACCCAATGTTTGCAATCAGACAGATAACTGAGAAGAAGCTAGAGATGAGAAAAGAGTCCAACTGGGCATTCCTAGACTTGGAGAAAGCATATGACAAGGTCCCAAGAAAGCTGATTTGGGTAGCCCTCTGGTAGTTTGAAGTCCCAGAAACATTGGCAGAATTAGTGCAGGCTATGTCCAAGGACCCAATGACTCAAGTAGTGGGAGTAGGTGTGCATCAGGATTCACCTCTCAGCCCACTGCTGTTCATAAAGTTGATGGACTACATTAGTAAACAGGTCAGAGGAGGCAGCTCAACAAAGTTGCTGTATGCAGACCATGTGGCATTACAGGTAGACTTTGAGCAAGAACTTCAGCAAAGGATAGAGGAATGGAATACAAAACTGAAGGCACATGGAATGAAAGTGAGTACAGATAACACAGTGGTAATGGCAGCAAATGGGAAAATCAGAAGCTGAGAAATGAGATAGAAAGGGAGATAGCAGAACAGGTTAACAGCTTCAAGTGTTTGGGAGGGGTGGTTGAGGAGAAGGAAAGTCTGAATGAAGAGGTCAAAGCTAGAATCAAAGGAGCTGCAGCAAACTGGCACAGAATGTTAGGTACAGTGTAGGACAGAATAACGCCAAAGAAACTGAAAAGTAAGATGTACAATACAATGGTGCGACCAGTACTACTGCATGGCACAGAAACCTGGGCAGTAAAGGCAGAATTGATGAGGAAGCTAGAGGTGATGGAAATGAAGTACCTGAGATGAGTGGTAGGAAGCACACTGTGGCAGAGATGAAGAAATGAGGACATAAGATCAGAAGCCAAAGTAGCTCAAATTGCAGAAAAGATCAAAGAAAACAGATTATGGTGGTTCAGGCACATTTGCAGAAATGCAGAAGACAATCTGGTGAAGAAGATTTGGGTCAGACAAGAAGAAGGCAAGAGGAAACGAGGGCATCCAGCAAAGAGATGGATTTTATTGTGTGAGAGAAGATCTATGACAGTCAGGCATGAGTGTCAAAGAAGGCAGGAGTGCGGCACTGAATCAAGAGAGATGGTGACAGTTAACATGACATTCAACCCCATGTAGAAAATAGGAAAAAAGGGGGGGGTTGATGATGATGATGATGAAGAATGAAGCAAAGGAATTCTATTAAACCACTACCAATTTTGTTTAACTGAAATTACACCCTTAGACAATAAGCGCATGAAACAAGAAATGAAAACTGCTGTTTTAATGAAGGCCCCAAACAACTGTTAACCATTGCAAGACCGTTTTAACAACTGCAATCTAGTATTTACCACTGCTGAATGGTAAAATACCATTAAATGTCAAAATGGAAAAACTTTGGCAAGCATTAAGACAACAATAAAAAACACAAAAAGTCATAACGCATCTGTAGAACTGGAAACAAGAAACACATTCAGATGAATCAGCCACTATACTTTCATGTACAATAAGAAACCTAGACATTTCATACTGTCCATTTCCTTTCACCAAAATCTGCTAAATCATATGTCCAATAGCTCCCAAATCCCTATGCAATGCCCTTAGACAAGATTATTAACCTCTTACATTAGATATGGTGGTGCAGCGATAGCGTTGTTGCCTCACAGCAAGAGGTTCTCCCATTCGATTCTCGGCTGGAGCACCTTCTGTGTGGAGTCTGCATGTCCTCCCTGTGGTTGAGTGACGTTCAAAAGACATGTGTGAATGGGCATACCTTTGTTGAAGGTTGGGCGTCGAGCTGGCACCTCACCACCATAAAAATCTACTACCAATCATTAGCGGACCAGAGTTTTGCTGTGGCGACCCCTAACCGGGAAAAGCCGAAAGAAGAACATTAGACACTCAGACTCCCTTAAAAACTGGAATCCAGAATCATTTTGCAAAGTCTTAAGCCAGTAATTAGTCTCTTATTTTAGCTAGTTAGACTTGCTCTTACTAAAATGTACTGTTGTATTACTTTACAAGCTTTAAAGTAGTTATTCTTTTATGCATACAAATCATGTAAATATATAAATATCACCCAATAACGCTTCCCTAAAAATATAATTATTAACTAATGTTAGCTAGCATCTGTTATTACAATATTAGCTAATAGTACCCAATTACAAATTTAACCAACCATAATCTAGACATTCCATTCAAATGTATATTGCTTCTATTATTATGCTATCTAACCCCAGAATAACATTTTCACCTGTGAAATTTATAAAACAAATGTCAAGTGTTTCTTATCCTGCATAAAGCATGTGCACACCACTGTTATTTTATAGCACATATTACGTTTCTTATCTTGTGTAAAAACTAGTAATACATATATTGTATTTCTGTCTTGCACTGTTTCTTACATTGTCTAGAACATCTGATGCAGTCTACTGTTATTTTACAATGTATAATACATACTACAATATTTCTTATCTTGTGTAAAACTTACAAAGCACACTATTGTATTTCTGTCTTGCTTTTTTCTTCCAGGCAATGACTGAAGTGGGTTTTACAATTACATCTCAAAAAGGGATTTCTTAGAATAGGATCCAAAATTCCACCTGATGTGGCTTTCACAAAAAGAATACCAGAGAATCCCATCTTACATCCATTACTTTTCTATGTCATAGGTTCATAGAGTTCATAGATTAGTATTAGGCTAACTGCCCTTGTGGGTTATTTTAAGCCTAGCCAATTAACCCATGTGAGGATCAAACCCTGTACCTTGCATCTGCAAGGCAAATATCTTGACCATTATGCCAACCTCCCTCCCCTTCATTACCTTGAGGGTTCTTAATGATCTTCCTCATCTGATAATTATCATTTATGCAGATATGTTGATTTACAGATCCAGCCCTACACCCAGCAGAATCACGAAAAACTTAGAACAATGTTTAAAACTGCAATCTGTTTGGCTACAAAATGAAGGTACAGCTTAACATGGAGAAAACAAAAGACATACTCTTTGGTATATATCAAAATTAACAGCAGTGCCCCCAGACTGTCAAATTTTTCTCAAAAACCAAGAACCTATTGAAACAGTTGACACTTTCCATTATCTGTGTACCTAGCTAGACCAGCAATTAAATTTCCACCACCATATAGATATTATGAAAAACTAAAGTAAACAAATGTCTATCCTGGGCCAGAAAAATCTCTCACTTTCTGTCATCTGAAGGAACTGAAAATAGAAGTAGCATTCTCCTTGTCCAACTAATTACTGTACAAATCATTTGCAGCAATCATGAAAAGTCTTAACCCTCTCTCCAAAGACAGTGCACTGTGTTACACACTGGTGACTTCATGTGATGATGTAATTGGTATCTGTCTCATTTAAATTGGTGTGTGTGTGTGTGTGTGTGTGTGTGTGTGTGTGTGTGTGTATATATATATATATATATATATATATATATTTCTACACAGTTTTTAACCATTTGGATGAATCTTCAATATGTAGCTAGATGTATTTAACAACACCACTTTCTTCTGATACACCAATAATTATGAAAGAAGGCAGCTCAAGCTGATATAAAATTCATAAAAGAAACATGTCTGCTTACTGAGATATGGCATGAAATGAAAAGAAATAATAATTATATCCGCCTGTCAGCAGAGAGAGCCAAAGACACCAACACTTTGGAAGTGTGTAGATTATAGCTAGGTACTTCATTTGTACATAGCTTAGTTTAGATCATAGGATGTTCAGTTTAATTTACGCTTATATAAACCTTGCTTTATGTTTTCAGCCTGAGAAATTATCTGTTCAGTATAGCAGCTTGGTATAGAGGCACAATATTAAAGAAGCTTTATGAAAATGTAATATGCATCTAAGACATGTACCAGAGTCCCACAGTATTTAGTTCACACCATTGCCTTACTTTAAAACAAAAAATAACTCTTTTCTTCTTAGGTTTATTTATACGTATTTCCTTTCTTACCAGCAGGGGTGGCTCATCCTATCGGACTGCCGGACTGCAGCCGTCCCACCTAAAAAAAAACAAAAAAATATCTGTAAAACAAAAAATTCATGAGCCTCGATCCGCTCCTCCAGACTGCCTTACCAGCAGTCCAGATAGGGATAAACAGGTACCCAGCAATCATTGCTGTGAGATACCAGGATTCTGTGCGGTGACGACCGCACTGCACAGAGGAGCTCCGGACTGCTTCAGCTGCAGTCAGAACCAATGAGAGGACTGAGCTGCTCTCGCGGGACTTGCAAGACTTTCAGTGCATGGTGCACAGGCTTCATGGATGGAAACAGGTTGCTTTGGTCGCTGGGCTGGTAGGTGAAGGAGCAAAGGTGCAGGGGGTCGCTGATTGCTGGATTTCGTTCGGTGGATTACTTGGGCTGGTAGGAGGTTGCTGAAGGAGTTGATCACTGGATTTTAGTACCGGGCGGGTGTGTTCGTTCGATGGATTACCTGGGCTGGCTGGTAGGAGGTCGCTGATCGCTGGATTAATTGGGCTGGCTGGTAGGAGGTCGCTGATCGCTGGATTACATGGGCTGGTAGGAGGTCGCTGAAGGGAGATGTGTGTGTGTGTGTGTGTGTGTGTGTGTGTGTGTGTGTGTGTGTGTGTGTGTGTGTGTGTGTGTGTGTGTGTGTGTGTGTGTACTTCATCTTATATCCAGGAGGTGTGAGATGGGAGTTGGATGTTGTCTTGCTGCCATTTATAATTGGTCTGGATTTTGTTCCTTGCACACTACATCTTTTTGACAAACTAGCCCTGCATGCAGAACATACAGTGTCTGTAATGTCAAACCAAATGTTCCTATGTGGACATGTTGCTATGACCCATGCTGGCGAAAAATGTATCCACCTAGGATTAACTTCTTGGATTTCATTAGAGGCCCCTCTTCCCATTGGGAAATCCCATTTCTTCCTTCCTGCCAAAATAGGAGAGCCAGCATTCAGTTATTCACTCATACATTCAGGAGTGGCCTTAGGTCAACTGGTGCCCTAGGCAGAGGGCACAATGGCACCCCTCACCACACCAACCAGTGCCCCCATCCTGGTCTACCTACACCAAATAAATACTGGTAAAGTGCCCCCACTAAAGCGGCACCCTAGGCGGCTGCTTAGTTGGCCTATGCCTAAGGCCGGCTATGCATACATTATATGGCCACCCACTCTGGTGCAGGGTCCAGTACTCAGTCCTGGCTCATCTGTTCCATTCTCAAGGCTTAACCTCTGTGTCATTGGAACCAACTCACTGACACATTTAACAGACCCTTACCACACTCTGTTAGACAAAGTGCTCCAGAAGACAAACATCTGACCAAAATCCTTACTTTAAGTCCCAAAAAAAAAAAATAAATAATATGCTGAAAACAGTTCTCCTACCCACACCCAGCACTCACCTTGTACCAATAGAAATGTTCATATTCTGTTATTGCAACATATCCTGTTATCCTCCTTAGTTCTCTCAACATCTGACAATCACAATTAATTCCACAAGGGTGATGATCCAGAATGCAGACTCAGCACACCCCTGTGAATCACCGCTGGATAACTGGAATCACAGACTACACGCTTTTGACCCAACCTAGCCTGAACATTTTTGGCCTATGCTAATTGAAGCATCTAACCTTTCCAACAGTCCATTGGACCTTTGGCTCCCCTGTCCCACCCCTGTCTCACCTAGCTTAAAACCTCTCATCACCATAATCAAGGTTTCCCATTACAGTGTGTGTGTGTAATGCCTCAGTTACTATATACTGGTGGCTAGAGAGAACAAATGGTGGTTTTGGTAGAGATACCCAGGCTTGAACCCTGTACCTTGCATGCAGGTGTTAAGGACCTGAATTTCCTACCCACCACCATTTATAAAAAAAATTGCAGATTTTTGCCTCATATTTGATCTGATCTGTTCCTCATAACATCTGTGGTTTCTAAATGTGGCAATGCTTGATATTTGATGGTGCAGTGGTAGCATTGTTGCCTCACAGCTGAAGGTTCTCAGGTTTGATTCTTTGCTGGGGTGCCTTCTGTGTGGGGTCTGCATCTTCTCCCTGTGTTTGTGTGGGTTTGCTTTTGTGTCTTCCTATGTTACTTACAAAGACATGCCTGCATTATTTCTTCCTGGGCCTCTGCTGAAAATTGTTTTTTTGTTCCAAGTCAGATTGTCCAGAGTAACAAATGTTAAATAAAATTGACAGGCATTTGAATTTCAGACTTCAGGTTTCTGAATGTTTAATTCCTTACATATTTGATGGAGCAGTGGTAGCATTGTTGCCTTACAACTATAGGTTTTCTGGTTTGATTCTTGGCTGGGGTGCCTTCTGTGTGGAGTCTGCATCTCATGTTTGCGTGGATTTGCTCTGGTGTCCTGCCATTTTACAAAGACATGTGTCTGCAGTATTTCTCCCTGGGCCTCTGCTGAAAATTGTTTTTGTTCCATTCCGTCAGAAGTAAAATTGACAGGCATTTGAATTTCAGACTTCATATTCTTCAGAAAATACATAGTAACACAACCTTTTATTCTAGCAATTTTGTAAGTTTATAAGATGAATATTTTAAATTTGTCCTTATTTTTGGGACTGTATTACCCCATTATTGGCTTTGTCCAGGTTTTTTGTGCTAAGGTTGACAGCTATGGCAAGAACTGAATTCACTGAATATGTTTTGAGGGCTGTATTGCCTCATTACTGGGTTTGTCCAGGTGTTTTGTGCTAAGAGGTTGACAGCTATGGTGAGAACTGAATTCATTAAATGATAGCCATTTAAGTTTCAGTCTTCCTCTCTTTCACAAAGCAGCTGATTTGGCGTAGTGGTATGTTGCTCTGACTGTTTTGCACAGGGACATTGGTAGTAAAATGTATGGTGGTAACACAGCCTTTTTCTTTCACAAAGCAGCTGATTTGGCATAGTGGTATGTTGCTCTGACTCTTTTGCACAGGGACCTTGGCAGTGGTAACACAGCATTTTATTCTAGCAACTTTCCAAGATTATACAAGCAATGTTTAATGTGTCCCTAGTTTTTGGCCTTTTAACCCCCCCCCCCCAATAAATTTGTCTTTTTCCAGATTTCTTGTGCTGCGAAGTTGAGATGCAGTTGAGTATTGAGTAGATTTTACAAGGAGCTGAGAGCTGCAGGGGAAGAGAAGTTTAGTGTTGCTTATGCTATGTCAGCTTGCATTGTTAATAGCACAACAGGTTGTGTACTTGCTTTTGATGCAGAAGGTTGTTGGTTCTACTCCCACAAGGGGTGAATGCTGCTGTACTGAAAACGTTAAGATTTTAATTATGAGCCTGTTATCAGTTTGCCATCCATTTCCTACTGCAATATTACTAGCTTATCATTTTTAATGTAATAGATTTATTTAATGTGGAATTATTTAGATGACTTTTTTACTTCTTCAGAGATTGTGCATATTTACTGATAATGGTGTGCATATTTACTGATAATGGTGGACTGTAAAATTGTGCATATTTACTGATAATGGTGGACTGTAGAATTGTGCATACTTACTGATAATGGTGGACTGTAGAAATTTGAGTAGACTTATGATGGAAATGTTCTGAACTGGGCAGTTTAGTCATTATGGGTGCATGCATTTTGTTTCATTGTTTACTGGAAAGATGTTCTGAATTGGGCAGTTTTGTCATTATTGGTGCATACATTTTGTTTCATTGTTTACTGGAAAAATGTTCAAAACAATAGGAAGGTGTATCAAATAGCACATGTATGTTTCATTTGCAAGGGGCCTATGATTTGAAAACAGCCCAGAATTAATCTTTATCTGCCACTGGTAAAATGTATTATCTTTGAATGTGGGTTTCAATGCTGTTTCAATGAATGTGAGTTTCCAGGACAGAGAAGTTTTAATGCTAAGTTTGTTTAGCAGATGTCTTAGTGTTTGTGCTATAAAATGCAAAATAAAACTTTCAAATGAAGTCCAAATCATCATAGAAGTAAATCAGTATGCTCATTAGTGTTTATGGTAAATGGAGTGAAATAGCCAAGTAATGGATCATTGGAATGGCTGCATGGGGAGGCTCCATTCGACCATGATTTTGTGAGGGGGAAGGGCGGCAAACTTAAAGACAGCCCCAGCTGAACTATACCTCCCAACTGTCCAGATTTTCAAAGAATGAATTGATTTTTGCTTCTTATTTTTGGTTTGTTCCTCATAAAACTTGTGGTTTTCTGGAAAATCATTTAGGAATTAAGTCACTAAATAATGACACACTGAGTTTCAGACTTCATAACCTTCAGAAAAATGCATGCTAAAGTAAGACCTGTTGTTCTAGCAACTGTCTCAGTTTATACAAGAGCAATTTTTAGTACTGTTTATATGTTCCCCCAATATATTTGGCCTTGTCCATATTTATTGCATTAACAGGTTGAGAGGTACATGCAAATAAATTGCTTTATAGAATTAGGCATAGCCAAACCTCTCAACGGTCCCTGATTTTGGCTCAAAATGTTGCTCTTCCCCCTAATAATCCCTCCGCAAAATAGCAATTTTGGAAGAAAACATGGAGGGTTTACAATTAAGAAATAACTGTAATAATCAGAGTTATAGATTACTTTTATTTCAGAAATGTATGTAGATTCTTTTATTTTGTCATCTGCTCAAGTTAGCAGTACCAATATTAAAGTGTCCCTTCTTTGACAGGTTCCCAGCTGTATTATGTGGCTATTTTATATTTTTACATCACATTTTTGGTCCATTTTTCATAAAATTGTGGGGGGGGGGGAGGTTTGGCAAATTAGTGACAAATCATTAAAGACTAAAGTTAGAAAATAATGACAGACATTTGAGTTTCAGATTTCATACCATTCAAAAAATTCTAAGTTTATAAGAGCAATATTTTAAAAATTGCCCTTATTTTTGGGCCGTTGTCCCACTTCTTTGTATGGCTTTGTCCAGATTTCTTGCTCTGAGGTTGAGAGGTATGACAAATGTGTCAGGGCCATCACAGTCAGCCAGAAACATTTCAAATTGTGACATACTTGATGCACCCCACTCCCCCATGTAGTGACTCTGGATGTGTCGAAGCAAGGCAAGGAGTAGTTATGCAGTGTAAATGTGCAGAATATCCCCCCCATCCAAGGTAGACACAAGTACTAGAGTGGCTTTTCATCTGTCCTTGATTTTAGCAGAATGGTCTGGTTTCAGTCATATTTTTTGTACTGTTGATTTATTCTTATTAGTCAAAGTGGGTGTTCCTCTGTGTTTAAGTAGCAATACTTTAATGACCATCAGGTAAGCTTGGCTGAGATTGTAAGATAGCTAGGTACTTCATTTGTACATAGCTTAGTTTAGATCATAGGATGTTCAGTTTAATTTACACTTATATAAGCCTTGCTTTATGTTTTCAGCCTGAGAAATTATCTGTTCAGTATAACAGCTTGGTATAGAGGCACAATATTAAAGAAGCTTTATGAAAAAATAATATGCATCTAAGACATTTACCAGAGTCCACAGTATTTAGTTCACACCACTGCCTTACTTTAAAACAAAAAAGAGCTCTTTTCTTCTTAGGTTTATTTATACATATTTCCTTTCTTACCAGCAGACTCACTAACAGATCATCCAGCTTCCATCTTACTTCTTTCCATTCTTCAGCACTTTCCTTGCTAGTCCTAAAAATAAACTGCTGGAACGGTCCCCCTTGACCCGAGAAGGAGAGGCAGTTGTAGTTCTATTCTAAAGTTAGACATATTGTTAAAGATTCTTGGGATTTCTTAGGTAAACTCAACAACGAAGTATGGGATGAGAACCTCACATTCATTACTTTTGATGTACAAGACTTATTCTCTAGTATACCGGCCAATGTGGGGTTGGAGTATTTCAATAACAGTCTTGTCAATTATTCTGGACTTACTTGGGACAGAGTCAATTTAATAATGGACATGATGGGATTAGTCCTTGACCATAACTATATACTTCATGACGGTGAATATTATCGACAAACTAAGGGAGTTGCGATGGGGGCATCTTGTGCCCCCATATTTGCAAACTTAGTAATGTTAGAATGGGAAAATAACAACATATTTCCCAGTGATTATTATAGGTATATTAAGTTATATACGAGGTTTTTGGACGACATATTCATTATTTGGACTGGTCCCACTGATCAGATATCCAATTTTATTGATTATCTTAATCACACGACAGACTTCTTGAGGTTCACCTATAAATCTGATAGAAAAGAAATAGCTTACTTGGATACATTGATTACTAACACAGGGAGAGGTTTCGCCTCCCAAATTTATAGGAAACCTACATTATCCAACGATTACATACACTTCAGTAGTTGTCATCCCCCTCACATTTTTAAAAATGTCGTTAAGGGACAAAGTATACGCACAGCCAGGATGTCGTCCACTAGAGAGGTTATGATTAGTGGGATGAACACACTGCATGACCTGTTTTTGGACAGAGGATTTCCGAAGAAGATGCTGGATAATGTCATTACTTATGTCACAGAGCAATGGGGGAACAAATATGTACCATTGTTGGGGAAGAACTTGACATGTGAACCTATAGTATATAATGACCAAGAAAGGAAAGTATGTGTGTTAAGGTATACCCCATATACCAATCTCATAATAGAAATCTTGAAGAAGTATTGGGAGTTATTATCCTCTTCCACATCCATTGGACATATAGTTGGTAATCAAGTATGCACCATTTATAAGACTGGTAGTAATTTGAAAAGAATATTAGAGCAAAGAAGAAGTGGAAATAATAAGAGGAATTTGAAAGGTACATCAAGATGTGGCTCGTGTAACCAGTGCAAAAATATTAACACTAGAGTTACAGTTAGGGTTAACAACATTACTAGATCATTGGTGACGTGTAAAAAAGGCAATTGTAACACGCAAAGAATTGTGTATATAGCTATGTGTACAAAATGTTCCGCATACTATATAGGTAAGACTGAAAGAAAGCTCAAGACCAGGATATATGAGCACCTATATAGAATTAAGAAAGGAGACCCTAAAAATGCGTTGAGCAAACACACTATTGAGAATGGGCTAGAACATACATTTTTATTCTCTATTATAGACCAAGTTGAAGTGAGTGATAGAGGAGGTGATTGGAAGACTTATTTGGCATGGGTCGAAAGTAAATGGCAAATTTGCCTTGATGCAACTACACCTCCGGGAATAAATGAATTTATTAGTCTGAAACCTTTTTTAGCTATGCAGTAGTAACAATACATTATATAATATAAAATAAAGTGTTACCATGTCCCATAGAAACTGATTGGTACTGCCTAAGTGAAATTTTACAACATTTGTTGTGGTTATATAACACACTATTGTACCAGAATATATAACTGTAGGGAAGTTTGGATTTAAGTAAACAGGAGGATTTTTTATGAAACATATTATTAATCTACCATTTTACATGTATTAATTATAAAGGTATTGAGTTAAGGTATTTTAACTTATTTGTGATATCAATTACTGTTTTTAAATATTTACAAAAATATGTGTTATTTATAAAATAAGATAATATTATTATTCAACTTGTACTTATGTTTTTAATATACATATGTTAGGGTTAGTTAATATGTAGGAGTAATATGTAATGTTTAACAAAATGAGAGGTTTCGAGTTTGTATTCTAACTATTTGTTGTGGTCAATGAATCAATTTAAGGAAAAAGGCGCCTAAATGGGTATTTAAACTGTGATGTTACATCTGTTAGAGGTTCTGATGAAATCTGACTATACCAGATGAAAGCGCTTAACCTCAAAGTATTGAATTCTGTGCAGCAACTTGTGTAGCAACTACAACTGCCTCTCCTTCTCGGGTCAAGGGGGACCGTTCCAGCTGTATTGGTACTTTTGGCTGTTGAGTCTACATTTTTTCTGCTAAAAATAAACTGCACTGTACTGACCATAACCTCCTGTTCACTGCCTCTAAACTCTGGGAACTACTACCTGATAAATTAAAAAAAAAACTGTTCCTTCTTTGTATTTAGTGTTGCTCTTAAGAAAAACCTACTGGATAATGGAAAATGTGTCATTCAATAGGCATTTGAACCTAAAAACCAAAGAAAATTTCTCTATTTTATCTATATCTTTTAACTGCAGACTTCTGCACAACTACTGTAAAATGATCAATCTGCATTTTAAATGCCAGCCTTCTCCATCCCTGTTCCCTGTTATTTTTCATTTTATCCTATTTGTACATATACAATGTGTATAAAATGCAAACACTTACCCAGAAATACAAAAGTTTTGCTCCCATGATGTGTATTTTGCAATTCAGAAACACATTAGTCACAATGAGAAAAGTCTTCAGTATCAGCTAATTTTCATGTTTCTGAATCACAGTTACCACCGCAATGTGCAGATCATTGCTGATCTGCATGCCATGGTAGCAAACGCCTGCTCATGTAGACACTGGCATCCCTCCCAATCACTCTTCCACATGTACAAGTACACATTCAAACAGAAACGGACAGGCACACCACAGTCCCCATACCTGTCCCTGAGCTGTCCACATGATCCCCATATTAGTGTAAGTGCCACTAAGGCACAAGAGTTTACATTACTCCCTGGTGCCTAATGACTCCTCCCAATTCCTGATGGCTCTGCTCCTGTCAACTGGCAAAAAGGAAATAAATATAAGTGAACCTAGCAGAAAAAAAAGGAATATCCCCATACTAGTTTAAGCGCCATTAAGGCACAAGTGTAGCATCTGTGGTGGTTAGTGCCTCCCCCCACACCCAACCTCCAATCTTTGTAATAATTTAAGTGTCATTGAGGCACAAGTGCAATATCCCTGGTGGCTAGTACTTCCCCCCACTCCTGATCCCCATAATGCTATAGGTGCCAGTATAGCACAAGTGCAGTATATCTGGTGGCTAGCACTTCCCCCACCCACCAAGTCCCTGTACTGCTGTAAGTCTTGTTATGGCACAGGGGTAGTATCCCTGGTGGCTAGTACATGTCCTTGTGTTAGAGTACTGTGCAAGATGTTAGGGCCATCTCTGAATTTAAAAAGGTATACACATTGCAGTAAGCACTATGAATCCACCCCTTAGAAAAGTAACTAATCATGCTCATAGGTAAGTACTAGACTAGCTGCCCTTGCAGGCAGTAGATCCCCATTTTTGGTGAACTTGAGATACCAGTGGTGACTTTATGGATCCATTTGTGTGGAAGAAGCAGCCCCCTGATGTTTGGTCAGCTTAGCTTTGAGAAAAAACTGTCACCTCTATTAGTCTGGAGAGGTGCCAGCAGATGGAGTCACAACCCATCCTGAAGATGGTTACTCCAAAGACACTGCACTAGATCACTCCCATTTACCCTTAATTATTTTCCTGTACTTCAAGTAGTTTAAACATCCAGTCAGTAGAGGTTAAAGAAAGCCTAATCATTAGAGTTAACAAAGCATTTTAAGTGCTCCTGTAAAATCTTTACTTGAATAAAAGCAGGGAATTCTCACCATTCTCTGGAATTCTCACCATTCTCTGGAATTCTCAGCATTCTCTGGAATTCTCACCATTCTCTGGAATTCTCACCATTCTCTCAAGGTATTTCATTGTAAAAGCAGACCTAGCCTTGGAAGTGTGTAAGGAGGGCTATGAGACTAATAGACATGCCTGATGCAGTCAGCAATAAGGGCAAATGGTGAGGGAATTCCTCAGAGCAGAAGCCAAAACCCAGGTACAAGGTGAAAGCAAAGCTGAATGTCTTTGACTCAAGACAGAGCTAAGTCATAGGAAGTGGTGTAACTCCTCAGTGCTACCTCAAGTGAGCAGCTGCGTTATAGGAAGCAGTGTAACTCTTCAGTGCTACCTCAGGTAAGCAGCATGTTTTTAAGTTCTGCCTTTCCAACAGTTTTCATTAAGTTAAATGCCTGCCAACTAGTCGACCCAGCCAATTCATTTTAAACAGTAAAACATCATAAAATTCAAGTAATTTATTTGTCGGTTTCTATATGTGACGGCATAACAATAAGTTACAATATGAACTGGTGATCTGAAAGAGGGCATTACAATGGCATAGCAGTTAGCAGCATTAACTCAAAGTGTTTGGTTATCTAGTTTGCTTCTTATTTGAGTTGCCTTCTATTTGGAGTTTGTATATCTTCTGAGTGTCTACATGGGTTTTTACTAAGCACCGTGGTTTTCTCCCATACCCAAAGATGTGCTGTAGATGGTTCTTTAAAGTACCTGCATGTGTGCATGTTTTGTGTGTGTGTGTGTGTGTGTGTGTGTGTGTGTGTGTGTGTGTGTGTGTGTGTGTGTGTGTGTGTGTGTGTGTGTGTGTGTGTGTGTTCATGCTTACTTCTTGTCAAGGACTGGTATCCCCTTCAAACTAGACTCTATGCCTTTTGTGCACTGAGCTTTAGGATAGGTTCCATCATCCCCAAGACCCTACATTAGAATAAGTAGATAATTAAAAAAAGAATGAATGATCTGAAAGGATCAAATGAATTTTTCATGAAACCTACACAAGAATGTACATTCAGAGTAACAGACATACTTAGCTGAGATTTATATATCTACTTAAGGCATTGTTTGTATACATAGACTTCCAGTGCACAGTTTGTAATTTGGTAAAATATGGCACTATCATGAGTAGAGTTCCAGACAAAATTCAGGTGTGCAACCTGTCCAAATGCAGAACGGTCATGTATCATTCTGTGGCTGAGTTACTTCACATAGTAAGAAAATTAGACCGGTTAATTAATTGTTTTATAACTTGCCTTCTTCGTTCCGGTAACATACTATACACAATAAAACTGACTGATATTCACACATACTCAGGGTCAGAATAGCATAGACATTTATTGCTTAGGTGAACAAAGAAACAACAGTAAACAGGAATGAGGTAGTGCAGTATCTTGTGTACTCGTATGATATGTCACTGTTGGCTATAGCATGTATTAAAGCTTTTCATGACAAAATCATTATTCTCTAGGTCCTTCTTAAAGCAGGTCATACCAGTACTGTATCCTGTTTACTCCATCTGTATTATCCACACTCAGAAGCTGAATGCTGGTAATGAAGATTGGGCCCTCTGACATCTTACACCTGGGGCAGCTGTCCCCTATGCCCCTCCCTAGCTATGCCTCTGTTTTCATTATCGAGTGGACTGAGTTTTCTCAGCACATATACTAAAATTATATTATCTCATAACAGGTGGTTCTTCGGGAAGGAGAAGAATGAACCTACTCATCTCTCCTACGAGACAGTTGTGTGAGGCATGCTGCAAGGTGCATCTCCCACTAATCTATCCTTGGTGGAGACAGAAGGCCTAGTGCAAGCCATCTGCTCAGTGCAGGGAAGGGTAGCTGACGGGCTAAGCCACTCACAGAAGTGAGTGACAGTCCCAAACTGCACCAGTCTCATACAACCAATGTCCTGGAGCTCTTATGCAACACACACAAATGATGTGGTTAGTAAAAAATCCCTTGATGGCTGCCTGTGTGACAACCTTGCTGTGAGCATCTCTCACCTGGATAGGGAATGAATGAGCAGAGCTAGGGTAATCAGTCATATAATTGACAGTTGCAGGGGAAAAAGACAATAAAAACAATTGCATTACCTCATGACACAATCTGTTAGCAGGTTCTGTTTGTATGTATAGTCAAAATAGTGAGCATGTTATCAGAATTATGATCAATAATAGGGTAATCTATACAGTAAGGTATCAAATTAGTACAGCAAAAAGACAAACACCCGATCAAGTAATGCATCAGTAATAATACCCCAGTATAACCAGGGAGTAATTGCTCCCGGGCTGAGCCTGAAATTGATCAGTATTGATCAGTGTCCTAGTAAACAAATATAAATAAAATAAAAATAAGAAATCTGGAGAGAGAGTGCTAGGCTTTACTAAAGTTCCAAACACTGTGAGTAGAGTAGATTTAGGGGGTACATATTTCTCACGTTACTGCTAGGGAAATGTGAAAGGATGTTCATACATGTGAGTCTGTACACAGAGGGTCTATGACTAGTTAAATGACACCTGAACAGATAGTCAGGTTTGATCCTGAACTCTGGTTCTGAAAAACATCTTGTTTGTAAGATTCTTTAAGCCATCAATTAACATGTTCCAAACTAGTTACTAAGTTACAAAAAGATGGCATCTGAAAATGAAATTTTCACTTCACATGAAACACGTTTCTTGTGTAGGAACATCTTAACTCTCTACTCAGATGGAGCCATATAACAAGTTTGCTTCATTGCAGTCTGATCCAGTAGAATTAGTGAGAAGACAAAATGAAAGGTATTGTTGTCCATGATGTTACCATTCCTGAGATCCAGATAGTTCATTTTATTCAATGCAATCATTTGTGATCAGTACTCTACCCCGAGTAACAAATTCAAACAAATCAATGCAATATAATTATTTTTGAACAGCACATTTATGTGAATCTCATAGTTTTTTTGTAAACTGAGTTTGGTGCATAAAGGATTTGTTATATTAGTAAACAGGATGGCCTAAAAAGGGGCCTAACACAATGTTTTAGAGAATGCTTTAGAGAACGTCCTTAAGGAGGTGGCAGAGGTGAGTCAGAAAAGGCTATTTCCCATTTTAACATATAGGTTCTGCCTGCAAGTAATTACTAAACTAAATATAATGAGTATGTATAGGCATCCACGGGAATTTTTTTTTTTCTGGGGGGAGAGATCAAATGTTCCAAGAACCACAAACTTAAGGGACATTGAAACCAATGGGGTTAACAGGAAAAGGTACAAACTGGAAAAGCAAATAGATTTTACTGAAGATCTGAGTGCTTTGTCCAGAGGACATTAACGGCAGAGGAAAAGAATAGCTACAGCAACTTCTGAATGAAGAAAACCTCGCAGAAGATGTACTCTCCCATGTACAGACTATGATGAAAGAAGAAGAAGAAAAACCTACCTTAGAAAAAGTAAGAACAGAAAATGAAGTATCTTCAAATTGCAGCCAAAGTTATTGCTTACCCTATCTCAATCCTAATTAACAGAAGCATAAAAGAAGGTACCATTCCCATCCATCTGGAAAATCTCACATATTATCCCCCTTCATAAGGGTGGCAACTCTACAGAACTTTCCAACTTTCGTCCAATTGCCCTACTCTCTCCCATAGCTAAAATCATGGAAAAATGCATCCACCACCAACTACTTGACCACCTTCTCCTAAATGGCCTATTAGCTAGCTCTCAGCATGGCTTTCGACCCTTCCATAGCACTACTACTGCCCTCTTTTCATTTACTGACCACATCAACAAAAACCGTAACAATAACATCCTGTCCTCTGCTATCTTCATTGATCTTTCAAAAGCGTTTGACATGGTTAATCATCAGATACTTTTGAATCTTCTGAAACCCCTCTCGCTTGACACTCAAGCACTACAGTGGTTCAAGTCCTACTTAGATAATAGGCAACAGGCAGTGCTCTGGGAAAACACTCTAGCCACCCCTCTTCCTGTCTCCCTTGGTGTAACCCAAGGATCTATTTTAGGCCCTCTTCTATTCTCCAACTTTATCAATGATCTAGCTATTAGTATTCCCCAAGCTGTAACCATACAATACGCTGATGATTCCACTTTAATCTCCTCAGCTATAAGTCCATCTGAACTCCAGGCCCTCACCCAAAGTGTCTTTGAGCTTGTAGAAGACTGTTTTTTTACAGCGCTGTCTCCTCCTCAACCCTAAAAAGACTAAACTACTGCTATTTACTCCTACACAAAAGTCTACCCCATTTCACTTCTCTATAAAATCCAAAAAAAACACAGTCATATCTCCAGACACAACAACCAAATTCCTAGAGGTTACTATTGACCACAGCCTTAACTGTGATACTCATATCAATACCACAATAAAATCGGTAAACCGAAAGCTAGGCTCCCTCTACAAAATTAAGCCCTTCCTCACTCCCACAGCCAGAACTACTATTGCCCACACCCACCTCATCTCCACTCTCTTCTATGCCTCACCTATATACACAAATCTATCAAAAACTAACCTCAACAAGCTGTCAATCTCCTACAACAGTAAAGCCAGATTTGCTACCGGCTCCCCATTTAGAACCCACCACTGCCTAAATTTAAACCAACTCGGTTGGCTGGAACTACACAATCAGTTCTTATTTCAGCAACTAATTATTTCACATAAAATCCTTTATTATCCGGATAAAACACCAATTCTTACAAATCTTATCAGTCCATACAAAAATCTTTCTAATATACGCTCAGCTAGTAAACTACTAGTATCTACACATTTTATTTATTTTATTTACTTTACACATAAACCCAACAATAAAGCAGGAGTTTCCCTTTTCTCTAATACACAGGATAAAAGCTGGAACCTATTTCCTGGTAACCTCACTTGTATCTCCTCTACTTTACTTTTCAAAAAGAAACTTAAACTTTATCTTACTAGCATTGGCTCTGTCCCTGTACCAACCCTGACTAATACTTTCTCCTCCTGTTTTCATCATCATGCAATTTTTCCTAAGCTATTCCACCTTACATTATTGTCACTTCAAAGGTTACTGCCTCTAAGTGGGACTTAGCATACTCAAGATAGACTTAACAGACACCCTACCTGCTTCTGCTTGAGGGGTATCTTCCCCTTTACCACTCTTTCACATTCCTGATTTTCTTCTCTTCTATAACTAGTCTCTTTTCCGATTCCTTACTAATGACTTTGTTGTTCTGGGAATCTCCCTCTTCCTTCTTATACTTTTCCACAGTGAAAAAAACAAACATTAATTGTGAAAATAGGGGGAGGGGTATTTTATCTGTATTTTATCTTAACTGAACTTTAATGTATCTGTAACTGAACTTTAATGTTTTGTACTATATTTTATCTTAACTGAACTTTAATGTATCTGCAACTGAATTTTAATGTTTTGTAACTGTTATTGTATTTTTAATCTTAAAATTTTGTAATTGTAAATATTTTTAATGCTGTCTGATCCTCGTGGAGCTTTTCTCCCCGGATCTCTACTGAAAATGAACATATATCCAGCTAGACTAGCCCGGTCAACAAATGTAAAATAAATAATAAATAAATAAATAAAATTGAAAGGAAAATGGAGTCAAGGAAAGCAGCAGGCCAAGATAAATTCATGTCAGATATGGTCAAGATGTTGGGTGAGTTGGACTTCCAAGATGGCTGCACAATGATCAATAGCTTAACTTCAGCTCTCTTGATGTGAAAACAGAAACTGGGAAATGGAATGCCATTGAATCTGTTTTGGGGTAAAATTCAGTTACTGGCTAGTAAGGATCCTGCCTGGATGCCAGCAAAGAAGGAATTTGGAAAACCTGAAAAAAAATCAACCAGAAAAGGTGAAGAGAAAGCACACTGTCTGGGAAGGATCATGCAGCTGATCAGCAAAAAGCAGTTCAAGTATCAGCTTTGATACAATGGCTGGCTTTCAGTAGTTTGGAGGAAAAAATACATCAGATGTACTTAGAGATGAAACACTGAAGGATTATATCAACTCAAATAACAAAAGGCTGGAAAAATAGAAGTAGCTGCAAAAAATTAGAGGGTGAAATGAAGAAAAAGCTGTCTGAAGATGAGGTTTCTCAAGAAGAGCTGTTTAAAAAAATAGTAGAGTTATTAGACAGAATACATAGAAAAAAATGAGACTTTCTGCTGTATCAGAGAAATTGCAAGAGACAGACCATTATTTGTTTTATGAAAGCACAAATAAGCAATTGGACTGGTATTTCACAGAAGAATTTCTTCACTGAAAGGGCACATCAAGTGTATACTCCAAAACCTGACCGTGAGAAAGCAACCAAGACCTACATTAGTAAAGCTGCAATGATACCAGCAGAAAGAGTTGATCCAGACAAAACTGTGTCAGAAGAGCAAAGTGCTAAAAATTGGAGACCACAAAGTGTCTCTAGAAAATAATTATTCACTTTACACCAGGCAGAAAAGAAACAAATTTATCCCAGCAATAAGAGAATGTAGAAAGGCTGGTGTGAGATTTAAGTTGCTGTATCTAACTGCCTTCAGAGTATTTTTTTCTTGAAGATCAAAGTCATTTTTTGATACAGAACAGGCTAAGGAAGAAATAAAAAAGTTTATCCAACAGTGAGCCAGCAAGCAGAAGGGAGACGTCTTCTCATTCTTCTGTCTATAAGGTTCATAGAGAGACTTTGCCAGTTAAACCTTTTCTAATTTTCTAAAGGAAAATGCTTGAGAGACAGAAAGAAAGTGTAGAAGTTGACTAGAAGAATCAGGAGTACCTTGGACTTGAATTTCAAAGTCTGGTGTTGGGAGACAAAGATGAACAGGAAGAAGACCAACAACAGAAAAAAATAATGAATAAATGGAAGACTACAAAGCATCAATCACATTAGTGAAATATCACTTTGCGAGAAATAGTGACTGAAAAAGACTGGACTACTGTTGACTTTGTTATACTTGTGGGTGGACTGCAAAGCATTTACCCCATTTTATGTAATTAATCTTTAGATGGGCACTTAAAGGGGAAAAGTTAACTGCAAGTAAAACAATTTTCTTATTATTGGTATTTGTATAAAACAGTCAATGATATAAACTGCATGTTATATGTAGTAAAGCAGTTTTGTGCCATTTGCGGTCAGGGGTATTTTAAATGTGGAGGGAGTCTTTTCAGTGACTGTTGTATGCATTAAAGGTATTAAAGTAACAAATACTTTTTAGTTGTGGGAATATAGGCTTTACAGTTTAACAAAAGAACAAAGGTTGTACAAAAACAAGTTTAATGTTAAAATACTGTGATATGGGCTGTTCAGGTGGGGGTGGTATGCAAAAGTATACTGATTGTATTATATGTAGAATTAAGATATTTTCTCTTATTTTTGCAAGGGTGAATGTCTAGATTACTGCCTTTGGCACAAGCTATAAGCAAGTGTTTTTGTAATCAAGTAGGCTATAAAAATAAGGCAAAATGATGAAAGCCATGAAAAATACTAAGTTTCTTACAACTGCAAAGATATTAGTTTGTTTTCTTCTATTAGCAACTGCTCAGTGGGAGTCAAGAAGTCTGCAGCTGAAGGCAGCTGTGCATTCTGTTCTAAGCAAAATTTACAAAGATTCACCACTGAGTACTTTTTCATGGAGATAAGCTACCTTTGGGTACAAGAAATTAATCCTGAGAGTTATGAGCATTCTTTGCTGTGGGAAATGCAAAGTTTAAATGTACAATGGAAGCAGTTCAGTGAAACACAAAGTTTGAAATTAGGAAAAATGAATAAGAGAGAGCAGCTGCACTAGCAGCCTTAATATGTTAATGCATTTGCTAGAACAATGTACAATTTTAGTTTTATTTAAAGATAGCAATTGCAGATTTTCTTATGTCTAAAAATAGTGTTTCTGAAAGCATTCAAGCTGTTTTTCACATCTGGGAGGGCAACAGATATAAGAAAAGAACAGACAACAATCAGTGTACATTGGAACACAGGCTGTGGCATACACTTTAGCATGGGTAACCTTAATTTTAGGTTAGGTAATGCCAGTGGGTGCAGCTGTTAATTTGAGGTATATTGCTGCAGTGGTACAGCGGATTGCCGTGGTGGTACAGCGGTAGCGTTGTTGCCTCAAAGCAAGAGGATCTCTTGTTTGATCCTCAGCTGGAGTGCCTTCTGTGTGGAGTCTGCATGTCCTCCCCGCGGTCGAGTGGCCTCCGAAAGACATGTGTGAATGGGCGTACCTTCACTGAAGGTTGGGCATCTGGCTGGCAACTCAGCACCATAAAAAAATCTATTGCCAATCATTATCGGACCAGAGTTCCGCTGTGGCGATCCCTAACTGGGAAAAGCCGAAAAGACAAACAACATTCCTATCTAGAGAGTTAAAGTTTACTTTTGATGATGTACATAGTTTGAGGGTTTCATTAAAACAAAAAGTCTTAAAAATGTGACATGGGTTCAAATAGAAATGAGAACAAACAACTGTACAGAAGATCAGCCTGACAAACATTAGTGTGTGCATGTAACACAAAACAAAAACAAAAAACTCTCATGTATAATAGGTGGGAACACTAGATTTTTGTTATAATAGCTATGCTATCCATATTATCATGAAATGTAAATGGACTTACAGGTATACAAAACATTAAACAGTATTGAATTATATTAAGAAATACAGAGTGGAAATAGTTATGCTGTAGAAGACATATTTTGGAAAGAAATGAGCATGTGACTTTTGACAAAGAAAGGATTTTTAGATGGGTGTTCAGCAGAATATCAAGGACAAAGGAAAATGTGAGTAATTATACTAATTGCTAGAGGGTTCCAATAGTGATATAATAGGGAAAAAGGCAACAATGGTAGATTTGTGCTAGTAAGAGGCTACTGTAAATGGAGGAGGATTAAGATGGTATGTATTTATATTCTATAAAAAATTGCATTTATGGAGCTTAAGAAAACTTTGGGAGAAATAATCGCTGCTTGTTTGTCCTCAGAGGAGTGGTTAGAGACAGCAACTAGTAATTCATTGGCCATTTTGGGTCATTTCCTGTTTTCCAGCCCTGCTATAAAGCACGCTAGTAGCCCGCTGCGCTTTAGTTAGCGTGATTTAGCGGAGTTGCCACTGTTGCACACAAGAGCAGCGGTTTAACAAGGTTAAACTATTACCTAAATTCCACTCTTCAAATTTTCCCTTAAAACTACCTTCCTTGAACTGTACTGCTGATCTAACCAGAGTATCCTATAACTAAAAAGTTCATCTCTACTTGATTCCCAAGTAGACTATTCTCTATCTGTAAAGCCTGGCACTTGCTCCTACAGTACTTGCACCTTGATAAAGCACTATTATTATAGATAGTACCCCACCAGCCTAGAACCCACATCCCCCGGAGTCTTTTGTAAGTTTTTTTATCTATTACTTCTAGCATGTCGAGGGATCAGTTGCTAGTGTCCTCTCCTGCTCAGCTGGTGAACCTGGGAATATTGAGGCAATGCTACAATTGCCTCATGTACAGACAATCCTCTCCTTCTCCCACAAAACACAAATACATGCGAGAGATGCAACTATACGGCCAAACTGGAGGCTGAGCTCTCTCAACATAGGACTGGCAAGACCAGACAGGAGGAGAAGGTAACCACACACACTACATACCCAGTCACACATAGTACCATCACAACTTCAAATCATACACATAATCACACTCTGATCAAAATCTACCAAAACAGCAGAGGCCACCAAAGCAGACACCCAAACAACTACCACCTCAGGACCCAACACATGCAACACATAGACCACACAGTCAGAGTGTCAAACAGTCACAGCCTTTAAGGCCAAACACAATGCCAGACACACTCATCATTGGTGACTCCATAGTCAGGCACACTGACGTCCCGGTCACCAGACTGAGTAAGGAGAAGGTCACAGTAAGCTGCCTGTTGGGCACTCAGGTCTCTCAACAGCAGGTACAAATAGTCATTGTCCACGCTGGTGTCGACTACATGAAAAGAGACATTGAGGAGCTCTCTGATTATGTAGCCCAGGCAGGTATGACTCTGACCTTGAGCAATATCCTACCTTCACCTAGAATGATGCCACAATACAGTGATAAGATGATCAGCTTTAATAATTGGCTTAAATTCAGGTATCATTCAAAGGGGATCCAATGTCTGTCTGCCTGGGATGACATGCTGGACAAGCCATGCTGCCACCTGTCACCCTAGGCTTCCGGATATTGGCAAAGGCTCTTGCCACCCCATAGTGCCTTTTAGGCAAGGATCAAATTCTAAACCTACCACCCTAGAACACAAAAAAGGAAAAAACTAAGGGTAATGCTGCTCAATGCCAGAAGTCTCAATCTCAAGATGCACTTTTCGAGGCCCTTCTCAGTATGGAGAACATCGATGTCTGTGCTGTGACAGAAACCTGGTTCAAGGCTCCTGAGAGCACCCCAGCACTATCAGGTTTCACCTCATATCATGCGTTCTGGCCCCAAAATCCGGACAACACCAAGAAAGGAGGTGTCCATATTCATAAAGGACACACACACCTCAAGGTTGGTGGCACATCGGAGACCATCCAGGTGCAATTAACCATAGGCAAGACTGCTCTGCAATTTGTAGCATGTTACAGGCCACCCTCTCAAACTCAGGAACCTCACATGGCCTTCCTGAAAACACTGGAGGGGGATAAATGTATCTCCAAACACCATCATACTAGGTGACTTCAACTACCCTAATATAGACTGGGAACACTACTCAAGCCCAAACACTCTAGCCCAAAGGTTCCTGGAGTTCATAAACTCAAATGCCATGGAACAACTAGTCACCATCCCCACAAGAGGAGAAAACATACTTGATCTCATCATCACGAACATGGGATCACAATGCTCAACACCAGAAGTATACCCCTCACTGGTGAGATCAGATCATAAACTAATCTCGCTGGAGGTCCTCATCCCCCACCTGAAATAAAAAGACCACAGTGAAAAACTTCTCAAAAGCCGACTTCACACTTCTAAAAACTAGTGTGGTCTCCTTTAAGGCCCCTGAGCCAGTGGTAAACATTACTCAAACCGCTGAATCACTTACAAATGCCTTCTACCAGCACCTACAGGACTGCATGGATCAGGCAATACCAAACAGAACTAAGACTCTTTGTACCAAAGGCAAGCGTCCAGTCTGGTGGACTCCAGCCATAAACAAGCTCTACAACAAAAGGAGGAAGCTACTACAAGATAGAACAAAATCCTTGAAAGGTAAGACACCTTTGATCATTATAAGTAAAAAACTAAGAGCTCTCATAAAATCATCCAAGGCAAATTTTGAGAGAAAAATCGCCAAGGACTCAAAAGACAATCATAAGGCCTTCTTTAGCTATGTTAGAAACCTAGGAGGAAACTCCCAGATATGCTTAGAATTAGTTCAAAATGATGTGAAGATTACTGAACCTACACACATTGCCAACATACTGGCTGACAGGTTCAGTGCAAAAGAGATATATATACCAGAGGATTGTAGCCCACCAAACATCTCCAACGCCCAGGTGAGAACTGCTCTCTCCAAGGCAAAAAACACAGCATCCATGGGACCAGATGGTGTCCCCAGCTATGTGCTCCATGAACTCAATGAGGAATTAAACCCGCAGTTAGGACAGCTGTTTAATCTTAGCCTCACCTCAGGATACGTGACTGTGGTGGTGCCTCCACCGACCCTGGAAATACCGTCCCATTAGCTTGACAAGCCTTATCTGCAAAGCCATGGAGAGGATCATAATGGAACTCATAAATAAAGACATAGGGAACTTGCAGACTTTGGATCCAACCCAGTTTGGCTTTGTCAAAGGCAGATCATGCCTTTTAAACTTGGTTGACTTTTGAAACAGTCACCAAGGCCATTGATGAGGGTAAGGCAGTCCATACAGCCTACCTCGACCTGGCAAAGGCCTTCACACAATACCCCACTCAGGTATCATTGAAAAACTCATCAGCTTGAATGTAAACCCATACATCACAAGATGGGTTGCAAACTGGCTAAGTGACAGAACCCACAGGGTCAGAGTTGCTGGCGCCATGTCAGACTCAAAGCCTGTCACAAGTGGTGTCCCACAGGGCTCAGTCCTGGGACCACTCTTGTTCATCTACTTTTCTGAAGTACAAGCAAACACAGGAGGGTTATGGCTAACAAAGTTTGCAGATGACTGCAAACTGGGCACCATAGTCGAAAACACATCTGACACAGATATCCTTCAGAAGGGCCTCACAGAAACGGATAACTGGTGCCAGAGCTATGGCCTAAAGTTAAACGCCAAGAAATGCATAGTCATAAAACAAAGTTACCCCTAGCTACCATATAGGTGGCAATCCACTGAGCACAGAAGAAGTCATCAGGGATCTGGGAACCCAGGTTGACAGTAACCTTTCGTTTGACACTCATGTTGCCAAAGTAGTTAGGAAAACCTTCTACATTGCCCACCTGATCATGAAGGGATTCACATCTAGATCAAGGGAGGTCATCATCCCCCTGTACTCATCATTCATTAGACCTATGATTGAGTACAATGCCCCATTCGGAATGTATCTGACCCGACACCTGCAGCAGCTGGAAAGGCCCCAAAAGTTCCTCACCAAAAGGATAAAGGGTCTCAAAAATATGTATTATGCTGCCCGACTGAAAGAACTCCAGCTCTATTCAGTCACATACCGCTTGCTCAGAGGTGACCTGTGCCTGACATATAAGGCCATGTCAAACCCAGATTTGATGAATTTGCTTCACCTCAAAAAATCTAGATCCCTCAGAACCACAGAGACTTAAACCGTTATTAATAGAACGTGCTGGAGGGACAGATTCATCACCCAGAGACTCCCTATGCTGTGGAACAAAATCCCGGTACATGTGAGGCAGAGCACCTCGCTGGCCTTGTTCAAGAGGAATCTTGACCAATGGATGGGAGATTGCAGATATACCCCAGGGATTACTTCAGTGTCACTGCTTGACAGAGGCACAGCAAAATAATAGGCATAGTTTTCTTCAAACTAAAGGGGTGGCGAAAGTCACATAACTGGGCTAGGCTTATAAATGCCCTTGGGCAGATAGCCTAGTATGAACCTATGAACCTATGAACCTAAATGTTACTTATAGGTGGGGAATACAACTTGATTTGTAATAGTTAGGATGCATCCCTTGAAGGGAAATATAAGAAACAGGAGTATATTTTTGGATAAATTTATGAAAATATTTGGTGTGAAAGATGTGAATTCAGTAGTAGGAACCCTGATAGAATTTGCATAGTATTCCCCAAGGCACAATAACTGGGCTAGACTAGAGAGAAATTACATTCACAGGAACCTTTGCATTTCACTGAAAGCTTCAATACACATCCAGTAACTATTTCAGATCATACACCAATAACAACTAAGATAAAAAGCAGAGTAATAAAGTAAAAATGAGACAATGATGCTTTCCCACCTACCTGTTAAAAAGAGAGAAATTTATGGAATTGGTAGTTGAAATTATTCAAGGGTTATTAGGAAAACAGAAATGTCTTCAGAAGTTATTGGGTGGGATAAAATGAAAATGGAGTTTAAAAACAGGGTAGAAATAAAAGGGAAAGAGTTATGGTTAAGAAGTAATAGGAGTTACTTAGAGGGATTGAAAAATGTTAACATTTTGCAGAATAAGGGGAATCTTACAAAACAAAAAGAGGTGCAAATTCAGAGTGCTAAAGAGAAAATAAGGGAGTATCTGGATAATATGCATGAGTTTAGAAAGAATGCTATTAAGCAACTATTTTTATACAAGAAACGTCTTTACTGAATTATCACATATGATATAGGCAGTCATACATTTATATAAATGAAAACAAACCATACTGATATAATTTTAGGTGCAAACATTATACATCACAAACCATATTGTAGTTGCAAACATTATACATCACTTATAATCTATCCAGTCACTGTAAGCCAAACATTGCATAGCTCTTTCAAATCCTGCCTTCTTTTAAACCTTGTTCCTCCTCTACATTTACTGTTCCCACAATTCCCATTTTTTCTATGCAATTTGCTCCTTCCCTTTTCTAAAGATCCCATTTCCAGTTGTTTTTATCTCTGTTATTATATTCATTACTTATACTAAAGTTGTTTTAGACTTTGATTTCCATTTTCTAGTAATTGCTTTTTGGTAGCCGCCATAATTAGATTCAGTAAGGCCTTACTATATCTAAGCAATTCCAATTCTGTATCATAGCTCAAAAAATAATTTCCTTAGTTACACCACTTTACTCACTGAGCATCTCTGACAGAGCAGTCTGCAGGGAATCTTTAAAGTGTGTTACATCATTACACTCTCAGAAAATGTTCCAGTTACCCCTTTCTTCTCCATCACACCTCAAACATTTGCTGTTTACCTGAGGAAAAATTATTTGGAGTCTACTTGCGGTATAAAATACCTATGTAAACACTTCCAAGCAAAGATCTTAAATCTCTTAGACTTTGTTGCATATTTGTGAGACATATATATATCCACCATTGTTTCTTTGTGAATTGGTTATCCAGTCTCTCCTCCCAATACTTTCTAACCTCCTCTGATTGATTCTTGCAGTTATCATTAAATATTTTGTGCGCTCTACTAATTATGCCTTTTTTAACAGCAGCTTCTATTCTAGATTCTACTAAAACTCTAACAGTGCTGGTCTTTCACTTAGAATCCCCCTACTTGTTTCCTTTTGCTTAAAATCTGATATCACTCCTTGATAGTGAAGGTAATCTCTATCCTGCAGTCCAAATAAATTCTTGGCCTCTTCTTGTTCTATTATCTGTCCCTCTCTAATTATTTGCTCCCAATACCTTAGCTCTTGTACAAGTTTTCTACAATAAATTCCACCCCCTCTTGCCTATTGTCTGTGTAGCTCCCACTGTATTTCATTGTAGAAGTAATAGACTGCAGTTTTCCATTATACCACAAGGTGGAGCTCCTTTTCAGGAATATAAAAGATAATTTTGAAAGTGAAGAGTGGAGACTGGAACACTAGCTGAAGGAGGGAAGACTGAAAGACTAGCTGAAGGGAAAAGGGCCTTGCAGCATGACTGGATTTTTTTTCTTCTAGTGTTTTGGGACAGAGAAGTGAGGTAGCAGTTTGTGTCTGTCTCTTGCTGAAATCCTGGATAATGGTATTTTGTGGATTCAGGGAGAAGTCTGAAACCAGTAATTCCACTCCTGCATATGAGTCAGCAAGAAAAGGAGTTCCCTTGGGCCTAATGCAGAGATGCCATAGATGACTACCAGAGTTCTGGTGGGTGATTTTCCATTTTTCTCATTGGAGGAACTGCGGTGTCTGGTCACTGGGATATTCTCGACGGACTGGTGAGAGGCTTTTGGCCATCATTTTTATACTTTTATAAGGTTGTGGATCCCCCCCAAATGCTTTGTGGATTACAAATAGCTGGGGTCCATATGAGTTCCAACCTTAGGTCCCATCATGCTGGCAGTAGGACTGTAAGTAGTCACTGGCCAGTGAACAGGGTACAATAGAGTGTCTCATAGTTGGTCTGTTTAGATTGATCTAGGGGATAGAGGGTGTTAGTACTGTTGCCCTAAAGACTCTTTATTGCTAAATGCCATTGCATTTTTTTCATATTTGTATTGTCGCATTATAAATCTTTATTGTTCAGTGACATTGTATTTTGCTCATGTTAGTACTGCTGCCTTCAAGAATTTTTACTGCTCAATGACATTGCATCTTTTTCATATCTGTACTGTTGTATTATAACCCTTTTTTTCTCCCTCAATGACATTGCATTTTTTTCCGTGTTTGTATTGCTGCATTATAAAAGCTTTACTGCTCATTGATATTGCCTTCATGTGCATGTTTGAATGTCAAGATCTTTTCTATTGAGTTCTGGGGAAGGGGGTAAATGTATGGTATCATTACATGCATATATCACTCTGCCTTACTGCTAACTGGTGCACTGTTGAAATAATCTGCTTGTTCTTGTGCTATTGCCCTTTAAACTAAAGTGTCACCTAGAACAAAATCTGTTATCACTTGCCACCTTGGGGTGTTGGGCCTAAAGAAAGGGTGTCACCAGAGTCAGGTAGGAAGGAACCCATATCTACTTTAGCTATACCTCTGGGTGCGCTACATCTGTATCCCTAATTGCAGTACTTCCTACTGGCAGAATCTCCTTTCCCCATTCCAGTGCTGGCTTAGTTCTTAGAATACTTTCTGCTACTTTATGAATATAATATTCTGCATGGTTATTGTTATTCTTCTTAAAGATCTGCATCTAAAATTCCAGTCTCTCCTTGTTTCTTGAGTTTCCCCCCTGTTTCATCATCATTCCTTTCCACTCTGAATTATAATTTTCTGCATGTGCTATGTATAGGTGCCTTAACTGTGTAGCTCTGAAATACTCCTTCAACTCGGGTAACAAACTGCCTTGTTCATTTGGAAGAACCAGCTTATCCCACTTGACTCTTGCTGTCTTCCCCTCCCAGATAAAACCTTTCAGCTCTTTATTAATTGCTATTGACAACTTCCCCTCTAGTTGATAAAAATATGCCTGACCTGTGTATAAGACTAATGGCACTAAAACATTTTAACTGCTTGTATCTTACTAATCATATCCATATAACACAGCTTCCAATTTCTCACTTTTTGTATTATCTTTTGTTTAGTCTCTTCCCACATATCCTTAGCTGCCACAGCAGAATTCTTTTTAATCTAGACTCCTAAACACTTCATCTTATAGAGATGTATTGAGCATGTTCATTTTTCCCAAATAAGCATTTTGTATAAGAGGTAATAGTGTGAGCACATGTTCCAGTTTGGGAGCTCTGATATATTCCTTCACTGACCTTGAACAGAACCCCCTTCCTCTGTTGAAACAGGACCTAATTGTTCAGTAAATGTAAAGCAGTGACAGGGCCAAGTGTGCTGATTTTCTTGGCGTAGAAAGAACAGTCCCTGAAACTGGTGTTGCCCAAAGCTCTATTGGTCTAGCCCACAAGCACAACCTCTCAAACCTATGTGTCTGCTGTCATGTGAAACCACTGTGCTGAAAATAGGTAAGCCCTTCTACATCAGTTAAGGGGAGAGTGGGGCAGGGGAGAAGTGATGATAGAGTTTATTTTTATTGTTTATTATTAAGTCGCCTCACAGTAAGATGCTGTCCGGTTCGATTCTCAACTAGAGCATCTTCTGGGTGGAAACATGTGTGAATGAGCGTACCTTCGTTGAAGGTTGTGCATCAGGGCTGGCAATTCGGCACGTAAAAATCAACTGCCAATCATTAGCGGACCGGAGTTCAGCTGTGGCGACCCCTAATTGGGAAAAGCCGAAAGACACAACATTAAAGCACTTGTTTTATTGAGATGATCTTTACTGCTGGGAGTGCTGTCATTTGGCTGTTTTTCCCCTTGTATTTGTTTTTACAAAATAGTGTTTACTATAAAAGAGCATAACTTGATGGGATAATTCCTTGAAAGTTTTGTAATAAATGAATTAGACTTCATCTTCAAAAGGTAGTGCCCTCAGCTATCTATGCCTTCCGATGACAGTACCTGAGACAGCAGCTCCAAAAAGCATCCATTTCATTATATCTATGCTTAATAGTATGTGTATTCACCTTTCAGCTCTCTGTGCCAGCTTAAATATAGGTCTCTCAGTGAAACATTAGTGATGCTTTTAACTAAGCCATTTATATGTTTTAAATGCTCACTCTAGTACTACACTGTTTGGGCCTAATATGCAGGTGACCGGGGATGCATAAGCCAGTGCATTTCTTTGTGCCGGTCCCAAGCCCGGATAAATGGGGAGGGTTGCGTCAAGAAGGGCATCTGGCGTAAAACCTCTGCCAAAAATTACTGATGCAGAGAACTTTTCATAATTACATACCGGATCGGTTGAGGCCCGGGTTAACAACAACTGCCACCAGTACTGTTAGTCAACAGGATGCTGGCAGAAATTGGGCTACTGTTGGCCGAAGAAGAGGAGGGGGAAGGCATGCCCAAAGGCAGGAAGAGAGGAGGAAGGTTAGGAGTGTAGTACTGAGGGTAGGAACTTTGAATGTTGGCAGTATGACTGGTATAGGGAGAGAGCTAGCTGATATGATGGAGAGAAGGAAGGTTGATATATTGTGCATGCAAAAGACCAGATGGAAGGGAAGTAAGGCCAAATGAATAGGAGGCGGGTTCAAATTGTTCTATCATGGTGTGGATGGCGGAAGAAATGGGGTAAGGGTTATCCTAACGGAACAGTATGCCAAGAGTGTTTTGGAGGTGAAGAGAGTGTCTGATAGAGTGATGTTTATGAAGCTTGAAATTGATGGTGTAATGATGAATGTTGTTAGTGCATATGCTCCACAAGTTGGGTGTGCGATAGATGAGAAAGAAAAATTTTGGAGTGAGTTGGATGAAGTGGTGGTGAGTGTACCCAAGGGTGAGAGACTAGTGGTTGGAAAGGACTTCAATGGGCATGTTAGTGAAGTGAATAGAGGGGATGAGGAAGTGATGGGTAGGTATGGTGTTAAGGAGAGGAATGCAGAAGGTCAGATGATTGTGGATTTTGCGAAAAGGATGGACATGGCTGTGGTGAATACGTATTTTAAGAAGAGGGAGGAGCATAGGGTGACATACAAGAGTGGAGGAAGATGCACACAGGTGGATTATATCCTATGTAGGAGGGCCAGTCTGAAGGAGATTGGAGACTGTAAAGTGGTGAATGGGGAAAGTGTAGTTAAGCAGCATAGAATGGTGGTCTGCAGGATGATGTTGGTGATCAAGAAGCGGAGGAGTGTGAAAGCAGTGCCAAGGATTAAATGGTGGAAGTTAAAAAAGGGTGATTGTGAGGTGGAGTTCAGGGAAGAGTTAAGACAGGCACTGGGAGGCAATGAAGAGTTACAGAATAGCTGGGTAACTACGACAGAGCTAGTAAGGGAGACTGCCAAGAAGGTGCTTGGTGTGACATCTGGACAGAGGAAGGAGGACAAGGAGACATGGTGGTGGAATGAGGAAGTACAGGAGAGTATACAGAGGAAGAGGCTGGCGAAGAAGAAGTGGGATTGTCAAAGAGATGAAGAAAGTAGGCATGAGTATAAGGAGATGAGGTGCATGGCAAAGAGAGAGGTGGCAAAGGCTAAGGATAAGGCATATAGAGAGTTGTATGAGAGATTGGACACTAAAGTGGGAGAAAAGGATCTGTAACAATTGGCTAGACAGAGGGACAGAGCTGGGAAAGATGTGCAGCAGGTAATGGTGATAAAGGACAGTGAGGGAAACGTACTCACAAGTGAGGAGAGTGTGTTGAGGAGATGGAAAGAGTACTTTGAAGGGCTGATGAATGAAGAGAATGAGAGAGAGAGAAGGTTGGATGATGTGGGGATAGTGAATCATGAAGTGAAGCAGATTAGCAAGGAGGAAGTAAAGACAGCTATGAAGAGGATGAAGAATGGAAAGGCTGTTGGCCCAGATGACATACCAGTGGAAGCATGGAGGTGCTTAGGAGAAATGGCAGTGGAATTTTAACCAGATTGTTTAATGAAATTTTGGAAAGTCAGAGGATGCCTGAGGAGTGGAGAAAAAGTGTTTTGGTACCTATCTTTAAGAATAAGGTTGATGTGCAGTGCTGCAGTAACTACAGAGGGATAACATTGATCAGTCACAGCTTGAAATTATGGGAAAGAGTAGTGGAAGCTAGGTTAAGAAGGGAGGTGATGATTAGTGATCAGCAGTGTGGTTTCATGCCAGGAAAGAGCACTACAGATGCAATATCTGCTCTGAGAGTGTTCTTGGAGAAATACAGAGAAGGTCAGAAGGAGTTGCATTGTGTCATTGTGGACTTAGAGAAAGCATATCACAGGGTGCCTAGAGAGGAGTTGTGGTATTGTATGAGGAAGTCGGGAGTGGCAGAGAAGTATGTAAGAGTGGTACAGGATATGTACAAGGGTAGTGTGACATTGGTGAGGACTGCGGTGGGAGTGACAGATACATTTAAGGTGGAGGTGGGATTACATCAAGTATCAGCTCTGAGCCCTTTCTTATTTGCAGTGGTGATGGACAGGTTGACAAATGAGATTAGACAGGAGGCCCCGTGGACTATGATGTTTGCAGATGACATTGTGATATGTAGTGAGAGTAGGGACCAGGTTGAGGACACCCTGGAGAGGTGGAGATATGCTTTAGAGAGGAGAGGAATGAAGGTCAGCAGGGCTAAAACAGAATATATGTGTGTAAATGAGAGGGAGGGTAGAGGAATGGTGAGGATGCAGGGAGTAGAGTTGGTAAAGGTGGATGAGTTTAAGTACTTGGGATCAATAGTTCAGAGTAATGGTGAGTGTGGAAGAGAGGTGAAGAAGAGAGTACAGGCAGGGTGGAATGGGTGGAGAAGAGTGTTAGGAGTGATTTGTGACAGACGGGTACCAATAAGAGTGAAAGGGAAGGTCTACAAGAGGGTAGTGAGACCAGCTATGTTATATGGGTTGGAGACGGTAGCATTGTTGAAAAGGCAGGAGTCAGAGCTGGATGTGGCAGAGTTAAAGATGTTAAGATTTGCACTGGGTGTGACTTGGATGGACAGGATTAGGAATCAGTATATTAGAGGGTCAGCTCAGGTTGGACAGTTTGGAGACAAAGCAAGAGAGGCGAGATTGCATTGGTTTGGACATGTGCTGAGGAGGGATGCTGGGTATATTGGGAAAAGGATGGAGCTGCCAGGTAAGAGGAAAAGAGGAAGGCCTAAGATGAGGTTTATGGATGTGGTGAGAGAGGACATGCAGGCGATTGGTGTGAAAGAGCATGATGCAGAGGACAGGAAGAAATGGAAACAGATGATCCGCTGTGGCGACCCCCTAACAGGAACAGCCGAAAGAAGATGATGATGATGATGATACAGGGTGGCCAAAGTGTACAGCTTTTTGTCAGATCTGTTAAAGATCCTACTTTCTGTCATATTTGGCAAAGTGCTAAGAGGCAAAGTTTTCTTGGACTCCTTTGAGTAGCTAGGCTTAGAATTCCAGAATAAGCCACAGATGTTGCAGGGGAATTTTAATGGATCTTGCACTCCATAAAACAATCATGTTTTCTACAGCAGACGGCTGAAGTTACTGGAAGATAGTGGAGGATTAAGTGCACCAATTCCATGCAACTAGACTGAGTGGCTCTAAGGATAGGAAAGTTCTTCAGTGACCCACTTAAAATAATTATGAATTAAATTCATGTTTCTCTTTAAGATAGAAATCCTCTAGGGGAGGTCCAGATGAAGGGAGAATTTTCATCCCCAGAGTCATTAGATAGGACTGAAGGGAAAAAAATGGTCAGTACAGAATAAATTCTCCAACTACACTAACTCTTAAGAGAAAAACAAGAGATGGCTGCTTTTTGTTTCTCTTCATTTTTTTAGATAAGCTGTCCCAGAAGCTTACACACAAACACACACACCTATCAATCTACCTATCTATAGACAGATAGATAGATAGATAGATAGATAGATAGATAGATAGATAGATAGATAGATAGATAGATAGATAGATAGATAGATAGATAGATAGATAGATGTGTGTGTGTGTGTGTGTGTGTGTGTGTGTGTGTGTGTGTGTGTGTGTGTGTGTGTGTGTGTGCACGTGCTCATATAATATATATATATATTTATATATATATATATATATATATATATATATATATATATATATATATATATATATATATATATATATCTATCTATGTATATATATATATATATATATATATATATATATATATATATATGTGTGTGTGTGTGTGTGTGTGCGTGCGCATGTGTGAGTCTGTGCATGTATGTATGTATGTATGTGAACTCCTTATAAGGAATTGCTGGAGGCTGAACAGCCTCTTAAAATGAAGGCAGATGTCTTATAATAAAATGAAAGCGCAGGCAGCATCTAACATGTCCTGGGGACTTATGTTCGGTCTTCAGACACACCTTTATTGAGCACTTGGTTTTTCGGTATCTGTTTCTAGTACATTAAAACTGGTTGAGGAGCAGGGTTTTGTTTCACTGGCATGCCACAGTAGCTGGTATATCAACCATTGAGAGAGTGACAGAAGCTAAAGGAAAACTGTAAGAAATATTAAGCTCAAGAAATAAAATATTTTAGCAAAACTAAAGAAGGTAATTAAGATAAACTTTAAACATAGCTTAATGGGAGAACAAATGGTGTTGATACAAAAATATAAGGCATAAGTAACAGTTACAATAAGACAAACTTACAAAAAAATCAGCAGGAATGGGTCTACTATAAATGATCACATGCTATTAGCTCATGACACACCTGCTGTCATTTGCCCAAAACGACAACTGGCCTAACTCTACTAGCCCAATCCTACTGCATTACCTAACCCTTCCAACTCCTGACTCTAGTAAATCACACAGCTCTCCCAGAGCCCTAGCTGTAACCATAAAACACCCACCCAGTCTTTTACCCTAACTTGAGTCTTCACTCCCTATCTCTAAAACTACTCTCCCACTTCCTAAACCTAAAGTCACCAGTCGATATCTAACCCTTGAGGAAGCCTATGACTCTAGCTCTACTGATTTAGTGGCTGTTTCTGGTTGTAAATGCTGTTTGTTTGGAATAGACTGTCATAACCCTTGACTAATTTGTTCTGGGATAACCTTTCAGTGAGAACTTGTGACAAAATTATATATTTGATGGTCAGTGCTATTTCCTGTTTTTTGTTTTTCTAGTGTCTTTAGTGCAGTTTTTATATCTCAAGTGAAACAACGCATTTAACAAAGCTGCCAGCTGGCATGAACTGCTTGTAATAATTAAAGTCAAAAATAGTTTCAGCTCAGTAACCTTTGTAGGAAATGTTGTCAATGGTAGCTTATATTGTTGTTTCTGTCAAACATCAATCATGTACATCTACTATAAGTCCCAAGTACTATATCTCTGAAGGAAATCAGATTAGTTTCTCTTAAGAAGAGGCAGTTTGGAGCCATTCAGTCTTCTGAACTGCTCCTTTAAATTCTGCAAATGTTGCTGTTGTGTGCCTTCAGTAACCAAGGCAATGCATGCCACATCTTGAAGCAAACCTTCCCTAGAACTTTGAAATACAGCAAGCACAGATGACACTTGATAAGTTAAATGGTTAATGTTTACCTTCTTTAATGAAAATGTATAACAAATATTTCTTAGACTGATCACCTAAAACCGTTGGTTCATAAATATGGTCATATCTAATTCTGAGAACTTATGGCCTCATGTCAACAGTGGAAAGAGTCTTACACTTGAGATATAAGATACTGTTCCAAAGAAGCTTCTTGGTTTAAAAATAATTTATAATCTCCACACAGCCTAATTGCTCCATTTGGTTTCAGTATGGGTACCACGACAGCAGCCCATTCTGAATATTTCACAGGAGTTGTAACTTTGTCTTGTAAGACTCTGTTCATTTTTTTCTTGTGCTTCAGTATAATCTGTAAAAGAAACAGAATTAAGTCTGAAAAATCTACACGTGGCACTAACTGGAACATAACTAGTACCTGTATACCCTTTTAGCATACTAATTTCTGGAGGTGAGCAAGTCTGGGATTTCTGAAGAAGAGCCAGGCCAGAGCCAAGAATGAAAACATGGAGGAAAATATAATAAATGTGCCATATACAATGTTTAAAATAGTTACTACTCATGGAGTAACAGAATAAGCAATACACAAGCTATAAAAAGCACAAGATTTGTATTCTATCCTTAGAAGTTTCAGTGCATGACTACTCAAGTAAAATGGAGATTTTTCATTTCTGATGTAATGACAACCCAAAGTAGGATTCTAGGCTTTTTTCTGTACTCTGCATACAGAGTGGAAGTTCTGTACGACATCCTCTAGGCTTTTCCTGTACTCCACATACAAAGTGGAAGTTCTGTACGACATCCTCTAGGCTTTTCCAGTACTCCACATACAAAGTGGAAGTTCTGTACGACATCCTCTAGGCTTTTCCTGTACTCCGCATACAGAATTGAAGTTCTGTACGACATCCGCTAGGCTTTTCCTGTACTCCGCATACAGAGTGGAAGTTCTGTACGACATCCTCTAGGCTTTTCCTGTACTCCGCATACAGAGTGGAAGTTCTGTATGACATCCTCTAGGCTTTACTGGTACCCCGTATACAGAGTGGAAGTTCTGTACGACATCCTCTAGGCTTTTCCTGTACTCCACATACAGAATTGATGTTCTGTACGACATCCTCTAGGCTTTTCCTGTACTCCGCATACAGAGTGGAAGTTCTGTACGACATCCTCTAGGCTTTTCCTGTACTGAGCATACAGAATTGAAGTTCTGTACGACATCCTCTAGGCTTTTCCTGTACTCCACACACAGAATTGAAGTTCTGTATGACATCCTCTAGGCTTTTTCTGTACACTGCATACATAGTGGAAGTTCTGTACAACATCCTCTAGGCTTTTTCTGTACTCTGCATACAGAGTGGAAGTTCTGTACGACATCCTCTAGACTTTTCCAGTACTCCACATACAAAGTGGAAGTTCTGTACGACATCCGCTAGGCTTTTCCTGTACTCCACATACAGAATTGAAGTTCTGTACGACATCCTCTAGGCTTTTCCTGTACTCCGCATACAGAGTGGAAGTTCTGTACGACATCCTCTAGGCTTTTCCGGTACCCCGCATACAGAGTGGAAGTTCTGTACGACATCCTCTAGGCTTTTCCGGTACCCCGCATACAGAGTGGAAGTTCTGTACGACATCCTCTAGGCTTTTCCTGTACTCCACATACAGAATTGAAGTTCTGTACGACATCCTCTAGGCTTTTCCTGTACTCCACATACAGAATTGAAGTTCTGTATGACATCCTGTAGGCTTTTTCTGTACTTTGCATACAGAGTGGAAGTTCGGTACAACATCCTCTAGGCTTTTTCTGTACTCTGCATACAGAGTGGAAGTTTTGTACGGCATCCTGTAGGCTTTTCCTGTACTCCACATACAGAGTGAAAGTTCAGCACAGCATCCAGAATGAAAAGCAAAGTATAAAGCAAAATGTCAGACTCGGGCAGTAAATATTTATGAACTAAAGCCAAGAACGAGGTCAGAAACAATCAGCTCATGAATCAGGGACAAAGCCTAAAACCAAAAAACAAAATACAAGTAAATAATATGTGTGTGTGTGTGTGTGTGTGTGTGTGTGTGTGTGTGTGTGTGTGTGTGTGTGTGTGTGTGTGTGTGTGTGTGTGTGTGTGTGTGTGTGTATACACACATATATAGTTTGTAAGGACGTGAAGATGGAAACTCAAAAGTATTATTTAGTGGGTCTATATTATAAGATCGACGGTTGAAAACATCGAACACCATATGGTCGATGTCTTCAAACATCAAACTTATTAAAACAACAAAAAAGCCCCCCCTGCAACCCCCCCACTACTTAAATATACCAACTCCGAGACCACACCACATTGCAGTAAACGGAAATCTCCCCTTACAGAGATTTCAGTTTACACGTTCGATGCTGTGCGCTTCCGCTATTCTCGTGTCGACAATATCAGCTTTGATATTGTCGGCTTTCGAGAATATAATACAGACCCTTATTTAGTGACAGAAATGCTCAGTTTACCAAAAAAATCGTAAATGTTATGAATGACACAAACACAAAATAATACATAACAGAAAATCAGGGACAGATGAGTGCTGGAAGACAGATACCTTATTTGAAAAGACAAAAGCACAACAGAGGTAATCCTTCTTGAACCCTGCAGACTCCACTCTTTTCATGAGCCAAACATCAGGTAGCCAAACAGACATGCCAAGGATGTTCAGTCTTCCTCCTGCTGATATTTAAAGCTAAATAAAGCCAAACATTGGATCTTCTATTGCTGGAGACTGTTAAAGTCCAGCGAATGTACCGCACTGCCGTTTATTCTCTTTTGGTCAAGATAGCCACTCTTTCTGGTTCATTATATACCAGCCCCTCACTGCAGGTTTAGACAAACAACTAAAATACAAATCTGATGCAAGAGGACCTACAGCACCTACAGGAGCCAATGTGTTCCAGTTGCATAAGATACTTGAAAGAATGCAGAAATGAACCATGGCTTGGTTCCTTAAATTGCTGGACCAGAAGCCCTAGCCTAGCCTGGATTCAAGCTTTAGTCTGACTATCCCACCTGTACTAATTTCTTCTTTGAACACAACTTCATGTTTGATATGCAGTTTTCTAAAACCACAGTTTCAGCAGGTATGTGCTTAAGGTATGTCCTTAATTTAAATTAATTTTGTTTACCCATCTCCAGTTGAGCAAAGTTGGGCCAGTCCAATCCAGTTTACTATTATCAGATAATGTTTTGTCTTCAATTGCCATGAAAGGCTATAGGATATCTTGGAAGCTTTAAATGAATTAGCTAATTAGCAGCTCATTAGCTTTAATTTTATGTACCAGCTGATAGACTTAATACTCTGCTATAACTTCCTATAATTTTTCCAGGTCTTTTGGGTTTCTAATACCATGACAGGAATGGACCCCATTCCTAAGTCAAAGTATGATTAAAGTTCATGAAATTAGTATTGTTTTAGTCTTTGATGTTAGCTTGCGATGTGCCCACTAATGACTCCTTCTACAAATCATACAGTTACATGTATCAATAACATATCTAAATATGATTATAAGTTCTTCTTTATGAGACCCCATTGCTCCTGCTGCTGTTGGAACTGTCTGGGTATCCTTCTTCCACATTGCTCTCATTTCTGCCTGCAAATCCTGGTATTTTATGACTTTGCATCTCTCTGTACATAAGACACTGTAATCACTGGGTATAGCAATTTCAGTGATCAATGCTACTTTTGTCTTCTTTTCATGGACTATTGTATTAGGTTTTCTGGCATCTCTTTTTTGAACTGTTGGTAATGGGTGATCCCATATGATATAAACTTCATCATTTTCTAAAATGCTTTGTGGCTCATGTTTCCAATGCTTCTTAGCTACTTCAATATTATAATGTTTGCACAATGCCCAGTGCAACAGTCTTGCTATATTATTATGCCTTTCAGTATACAGGCATTCTGTCATTAGCGTATCACACCTAGCAACAAAAGTGTGTGACTATTTCCAATTCTGTTTTACAAAACCTGCATTTGTCTGTTTCTCTGACATATTCAATGGACTTTGTAAACCAATATGTACATAGTCCACTATCCTGGGCTGTCAATATTAACCTTTTGTCTTTTGGTTTAAATTTACCTCGCCTTAACCATTCTTGAGTTAGATCCTGAACAACATGAGGTTGTTCCAAGAGTTTTCTGTATTTGCAACTATAATTATACATTTTACACATTTCTTCCCTTCTCATTTGATCCTTCACCTTATGTTCTTTCTTTTGTTTTTTTTTTTGGCACGTTCAGTTGCTGCCTGATTTTTATCTACTTCTTGTTTGATTTCCATTCCCACTTGACACCAATATGCTTATGCTAAACTAATCAGGGAAGTCATCTTAGACTTGTTCTCCTTATATTTTAAAACTTTCACTATGTTTGGAACTTGTGTGGTTAGCAGATTTGTATACAGTCCTATGATTGCAGATCTAGACATGTAATCAATTTCAAGGAGGCCTATGCCTCCTTCAGAATGGGGAATATGTAATCTTTGTATACAGTGATTTTTGTAAATCATTTGATAAGCATGAAGCATTTTTCTTGTTTTCCTATTCAGCTAATCCAGTACCTTTTGGGGTCACCCAGCCACCCCAAAACTGTAAGTTAGAACAGGAAGAACAAATCGGTTTATAGCTTGGACTTTGTTTCTAGATGTCATAGGTTCATAGGTTGGTACTAGGCTATCGGCCCTAGGGCCTATACAAGCTTAGCCATAACAATTTCCTGGCTATTTCTTCCCACAATATTTACTCAGGGCTCTTTTCAGTATTAATTTTAGTCTTCTAAAATATTCCTTACTAAGTTTTATTCATGTTTATCCATGTTTTATTATTAACCCTTCATCAGTTCCCAAATATTTATACACTCCCTCTTGCTCAAGTTCTTTTATATCACATTTTTGTCCCAGACGTTTATTTTCTTGATCCTGCAGCTTTCCTGCTTTAAAGATTGCTTTTGCACATTTATCAAGACCAAACAACAGTTTTATATCATCTGAAAACATTTTGACCACTTGCAGTTGTGCTTTCAGTTCCTCATCTTATGAGCTATACAGTTTTAAATCATCCAGAAATAGAAGATGAAAAGTGTTTACACTTTGTTTTCTAGGAGTCAAATTGCAGCAATGACCTAATCTGTTAAGTAGACAGCTTAATGGGTTAAGGGCAAGACAAAAGAGCAGCGGTAACAAAAAGTCACCCTGGAATATCCTCCTTTGAATTTTTATCCCTCTCATAACAATTATCCATTATCATGGCTTAGCTGTAAAGTGGTTTGCCACTGTTTTATGGTCACTGTAATGTAACTGATTAATGTCAGGTGTATCTTATACATTTGTAAGCACTCTGTTATCCATGAATGTGGGATGCTGTCAAATGCTTTTTTTGTATTCTATCCATGCCCGCTTAGATTCTTCCCCCTTTTACCATTCGTCATCATGACTTTAACAACAAATGATCCTTTCTTCCATATTATTACTTGTTTTTACATTTTTGTTCTATTGCCATGATTGAGTTTTCTTCTAAATGACTATAAACTTGGTCAGCATCAATTCCAGTGTATAGTTTATACATCATCAGAAGCCAAGTTATTGGTCCACAGTTTTTAGGATATCTTGCAGGTTCATTCTTACGGAGGAGTATAATTATTCCTGTTGTTAACCAGGTTGTCGTCTGTTTGAGGTGCACGTACAATGGATATAAAATGTTTACACACCCCTGTTAAAATGACAGGTTTTTGTGATATAAAAATATTAGCCCACAATTAATCATTTAGAAACTTTTCCCACCTTTAATGTGACCTATAACCTGTACAGTTCAATTGAAAAACAAACAAATCTGTTAGGGGAAAAATATAAAAAATTAAAAATATACAATAAGCTGGTTGCATAAGTGTGCAGACCCTTCAACTAATACTTTGTTGAATTACCTTTTGATTTACTTACAGCATTCACTCTTCTTGGGTACACACCTACCATCAATTAAAGAGAGTCTGATTAACCCCAAATAAAGTTCAGCTGTCCTAGTAGGATTTGCCTGACATTTACTCAGTTGCCTGCTACAACAAAAGCCATGGTTTGCAGGGACCTTACAAAGCATCAAAGGGATCTCATTGTTGAAAGGTATCAGTCAGGAGAAGGGTACAAACAAATTTCCACAGCACAGGATATACCATGGAACACAGTGAAGACAGTCATCAAAAAGTGGAGAAAATATGAGAAAACAGTGATGTTGCAAAGAACTGGGCATCCCTCAAAAACTGATGAAAAAACAAGATAAAAACTGGTTATGGAGGCTGCCAAGAGACCGACAGCAACACTGAAGGAGCTGCAGGAATTTCTGGCAAGTACCGGTTGTGTACTACATGTGACAACAATCTCCTATATTCTCCATATGTCCGGGCTATGGGATAGGGTTGTAAGACAGAAACCTTTTTTTTTACACAGAAAAACATTCAGGCCCGGCTAAAATTTGCAAAACAATACATCAAGTCTCCCAAAAAACACGTGGGAAAATGTGTTATGGTCTGATGAGACCAAGGTTGAACTTTTTGACCACAATTCCAAAAGGTACATTTGGCAGAAAAACAACACTTTGCATCACCAAAAGAACACCATCCCCATGGTGAAGCATGGTGGTGGCAGTATCATGCTTTCAGTTTGATTTTCTTCAGCTGGAACTGGGGCTTTAGTCAAGGTGGAGGGAATTATGAATAGTTCCAAATACCAGTCACTTTTGGACCAAAACCTTCAGACATCTGCTAGAAAGCTGAAGATGAAGAAGAATTTCACCTTTCAACACAATGACCCTAAGCATACATCCAAATCAACAAAAGAATGGCTTCACCAGAAGAAAATTAAAGTTTTGGACTGGCCCAGCCAGAGCCAGACCTAAATCCAACAGAAAATCTGTGGGGCGACCTGAAGAGGGCTGTGCACAAGAGATGCTCTCAGAATCTGACAGATTTGGAGTGCTTTTGCAAGGAAGAGTGGGCAAATATTGTCAAGCTAAGATATGCCATGCTGATAGACTCCTACCCAAGAAGACTGAATGCTGTAATTAAATCAAAATGTGCTTCAACAAAGTATTAGTTTAAGGGTGTGCACACTTATGCAACCAGCTTATTGCACTTTTTTTATATTTTTCCCCTAACAGATTTGTTTGTTTTTCAATTGAATTCTACAGGTTATAGGTCACACTAAAGGTGGGAAAGTTCTGAAATGATTTATTGTGGTCTCATTTTTTTATACCACAAAAACCTGGCATTTTAACAGGGGTGTGTAAACCTTTTTATATCCACTGTATATATAGTTCTTACTCATGGCTAAATCTTCATGTAATCATTTTAATACTTTTAGTCAGAAGTTGGATACTGCATCTGGTCCTGGAGCTTTCCATTTAGGAGCTTTTCTTAATTTTGTTTCATTTTCTCTGGCCGTTATTTCATCCCATTTCGTATCTTGTACATTTGAACTTCTTGTTCTTTCTTTCACTTCTATCAGCATCTTTGTTATGCTCTACAGGATCTTCACAGATATTTCTCCAAAATGTGTTTATTTCTTCTTTTTTTGGTGTTATTTCTATTCCTTTTGGCTTGTTTCCAAATTCTATATAAAACTTTTTTGGGTCATCAATAAATTGCTTATTTTGTACTTGTGCTGATATCTTTAGCTTATTGTTTGTTGTGATACTGCACGTTGCTTTTATCACATCTTTATGTGCATTTTTGTTGATCTGTTCCCTCTTCTGTACTCTTCTAAGAGCATCACTTTTTGTCCTAACTGCTTTATAGTTTTCTCTATTCGATACCTCCATGATTGCATTTGATTTCTCCCCTTCCTTTCCCTTACTGCCCTACGTTTTTTGGTAGGACTTTCTATGTTATTAATTTAACTGCACAGTAACATATCCTATTTACTTCTGTTATACCACAAGAATTTCTTTGGACAGTCTTGATTACTGTGTTCATTTGTTTTATCAAACCTCTAACATTTTGGATCTTACTGACTTTCTATTTTTTTCATTGATCTTAATATGTCTATCTATTGCTATTAAATCAAGCTACTCTTCCTTTATATAATTTTCTTCTAAACTGAGGGTACTTACTTTGTTCTCCATTTCCTGCAGGCATTCTAAAGAAAGTTCCAGACCATCTTCTTCTGCCAAATTCTCTTCAGCTTCATCCCATGTCATCCTTTGCTCTTTCATATGGGAACTCAATGGCCTATCACTCCACAACAGTGACTGCATCAGAGTTGCCACAGTAACTTGCTCCTTCCCTTGCTGTGCAACTGCGACTGAACTTTTGTACTGGTTTCCTACTGAAGGCTGCAAAGTATCTTCATATGGCAACTGATCAGATGCATCCTGCTCCACTGGTTTCTCCTTAATTTGGGGATTCATTATTCTATCATGCTGTGATGTTGTCAGAGTTATACTTTCTACACTAAGTCCTTCACTTTGCAGGTAATCCATAACTTCAGTTTCTATTTCTTTAACTTCTCCATGAATAATCTTCTTTTCTACTTTCCCCATTTGTTTTCTTATTTTTTTGTATTGTAAATATTTCCATATTCAGATGCCTTTCCCTGTATTTCTCTTCAAATATCGTTGGTGCTGCTTTTTAGTACTGATTAGTTTTAAGTTCTCCTTTTCGTAACTATTGCACCACATTAAATCTCTTTTTCTTTCCCATGTCCATATTTCTTCTTTGGATGTCTCCTGGTCTTCCTGTTCCCCTTTACTTGGGGGACTCATCATTCCATTATGCTGTGATATAACCTATGTTAGACTTTGTACACTAAATCATTCACTTCACAGGTATTCCATAACTTCAGCTTCTATTTTTTTAACTTCTACTTTACCAGTCTTTTGTTTTATGCCCCCCCTTTGTGATATTATTTTTATATTTTGAAATTTTTCATATCTGGGTGCCTTTGCCTATATTTCTCTTCAAATATCTTTGGAGCTGCTTTTTTTTGTATTGATTAACTTGGCTTCCTGCTTTGCATAAATATTGCCCCATATCAGATTTCTCTTTCTTTCCCATGTTCGTATTTCTTTTTTGTAACTTTCAAAAATCTCTAGATTTTGCTGCTTCATATTTCCTTAGTTGCCTTTTTTCCAAACGGTGCAATGTTTCTTAGTTTATATGTTTTTCATGAGTCTGTTGTATTAATGAACACACATTTGCATTTGAAGCTTTTGACAGTTTTTTCTTGTGCAAGTACTTTTCTTTCCTCTGATTTCTGTCCAGAAATGCTGGGCTTTTTGTGTAATAGTAACAATACATAATGTATTTTTATAAAGTCAACAAATGGAAAACAATTGCTCTAAACAGTCCAGCCAACACAAATACAAAGGAGCAATTGAAAAAGAAAGCTCGAATCCTTGGTAATACGTAATACACTTTATTCCACAGAGAATCCTATTCCTTTGAACACATTAACGCTGTACAGAAATAACTGGAGCCTTAAACCTGTAAACATACTAACAGCATGGACTGCTGTTAATATGTTTACAGGTTTAAGGCTCCAGTTATTGCAGCCTTTGGTATTGAAAAGTTTTTTAACAGTTCGGGTACGCTATTCTCAAAAATGGTATGCATTCAGTTTTCTTCATCTGAGGAAGTCACTTGAAACGAAAACGCAGGATATATTTCTGTACAGCGTTAATGTGTTCGAAGGAATAGGAGTCTCTGTGGAATAAAGTGTATTACATAATATATTTTTATCCCCAATAGTCCACTCAATCATCTTTATGGCTCTTTTTTGGCCTGTCAGTTTTTGTGGTTTTTGTGGACTACTACTTCCTTCTAAGGTGGGGGGGGGGCATCTCCCCCTGAGGCTGACCTAACCTCATTGTAGGAATGTTTCTGTGTCTTCAGGATTCTACACTGTCATTTTTTTCCAGTCCTGATACCAATGTACCTACCAAGATTGGGCACTTGTTTTTATGCTGGGACTTTTGCATCCAACTGTTGTTTTTATTTTTAACCCACTTCTGTCCATGATATATACTATATAAAATACAATGTGTATATCAGTGTCATTCTGGTGAGATTTTGTAAAAATAGGGTCCAGCTCGTGAAGGTACTCACCAAGACTAGAGAATGAAGTCGATTCCAGCAGTTCTACTCTCCTTTGCTTGCTGATTTTATCATCTCTCCATTCAGACTTCTAGATTGTGAGCTGGAATGATGGTTAAAATTCTTACCTCGCAGACATAAAGTGCAGGGTTTGATTCTCACCTTTGAAAGGAAAACTGGCTAAGCTTAAACTGTGTCTATGATATGTCATGCAGGTGGAGACAAATTCATCTGCTAAGTATGTAAGAAGTTGAGCTTAAAAAAAAGTAGGTGGGCTTTCCCTTCTTTTGACTCCAGTGCAAAGAAATTACAGTTTTAAAACATACAAGCAGGTTTTTGGTACCTTCACAATGCTAGAATCATACTGTAGGGAGAAAAGAAACCTAAAGATTGATTTAAACTGTAGAAGAGGGTGGAGTTTTCTTTTAAAGCACCTGCACTCTTGTTTTTACTAGTGTGCCTGTAGCAGGTCCCCCAAACGCTCATCTTTAGTAACTGAAATATTCTGAACGAAAATGTCCAACTAATGTATTTGTCACTTGGTGGTTTGAGTAAAGGGAAGCAAATGGATTAGGTAGATACTTCTGGTCAACATTCAAATTCACCTTAAATTAAAAGGCTATATTCCATAAAACGTGTATTTTAAGTTTGCATAAAGTAATCACTGCAGTCAAGCTGCTGTGCAACAACATAGTAACATCCAAAAATGTGAAACCTTTCATACTTACATTGTCACCTCTTACCCAGCAGTATGCCACTTGGCTGTAGATTTGGTTTCCATTTCTGTCTGGGACCCCGCAAGTGGCTGATGGGTGGCATCATAATCGGAAACATGCAGAATTTCTTGTAAAAGGTAAAAAAAAGTTTATCAGAGTAACTGTAGAAATCCTGCTGTAAATGTCCTTAGTAAAGAGGCTGAAGGTCACAATCATAGTAAAAAAAAATACATGCATGTCGAGTCAAAGTACAGTCACAAGAAGAGTAAACATTTTCAGACCAGAAGTGCTTAATATATTTCAAAAGATGAATAAGCATGCATGAACTATTCCTTATAGACAGCTTTCACATCAGTAACTCACAGTATTTTGAAGGTTCTGTTGTATAAGTTTGCAGTACAATATAAGTTGGTTGTAAAAATGTGTTACTTAATCCCCTGAATTTCTGGTCATTCATTACTGTGGCAATGCTCCCAGTATCACTTTTAAAGTATATAATGCTAATTTGGCCTCTTCTTGTGTAAAGTAGATGAGCCTGCTGTTTCAGCCTGTAAATGTCTGGCAGTTATTGCAGAGGATTAACACTATCAGCTGCCATATAAGATTAAAGCCAATGAGCTGCTAATTAGCTACTTCATTCGAGGCCTCAAAGATATCCTATATTTGTGAGTAGAAAAGTAACTCTTTTTCCTTTCCAGCCCATCAAGTCAGCAGACCTCAAGTATACATCCTGGGAAAAAAAGGAGTTATGTACTCACCATAACGTTCCATCTAACCCTTTATTCTTACATATGGGTTTGGAACCAATCCTCGGCTCTGACTCGGCTTATTACAAAGCTCAAAGTCTCTTAGTTGGCTTGTGGCTAGGTAGGTATCCCATAGTGCACTAGTACAATCCCCAGATCTTGTTTGCTGCTAAACTATAGAAAGATAGAAATAAATTTATCCAGAAAGAACAACAATAATGAAAGGTCTCCACACTACCAAGGTAACACTATTCTGTCTCCAGATCCTTCCAGGATGGGGGTAGGTGGGTGGGTCCATAGGAATGAAGAGTGAGATGGACTACAAACATGGAACGTTATGGTGAGTACATAACTTCTTTATGTTCTGTAGTCCTATCTTACCTTCATTCTTACATATGGGACAGCGTCCCTAGCACCTTATTCTTGGGTGGCTCATGGGAAAATACTCCTGAGTACCGTGGAACCAAAGGAGGCTCTACCCCTTGAGGTCAGGTCCAATTTGTAATGGGTAATAAAGGTATGAGGGGTAGCCCAAGTTGCTGCTGCACAGATACTGTCAGCTGGAACTCTGGCTTGGAAGGCAGCAGATGTAGACTGGGATCGTGGAGAATGAGCCTTAATCTTGAACGGTAGAGTTTTTCCATTGGAGGAGTAAATGAAGGAAATACAGCTCGAAATCCAATTAGATAGGGTCACTTTAGAGACTGGCAGACCTATTCTAGATTCAGAAAAGGATACGAACAATTGGTCTGACTTTCTGAGTTCCTTAGTCCTGTGAAGGTAGAACCGTAACTGCCTGTGAACGTCAAGTTGATGAAATTTGTATTCTGCAGTGTTAGAATGATTAGAGAAAAATACAAGTAATTCTATGGTTTGGTTCAAATTAGTGTGAGAGCAAACTTTAGGGATAAAGGAAGGATTTGTACGAAGGGAAACTCCGTCTTTGTGGAAAATCAAATAAGGAGGCTTAATAGACAGTGCTTGTAACTCTGATACTCGTCTAGCTGATGGGATGGCTACTAGAAACAAGGTCTTCCAAGACAGAAACTTCAATAGGCACATATGTGCGTTCAAAGGGTGGTGAAGTAAGTTTGGACAGAACAAAGTTTAGATCCCAGGGAGATTCCTGTTCCTGAAAGGGGGTCTCAGCAAAGTAGCACCTTTAAGGAAGGTTTTACACAATCTGTGGGACATCAGGTTAGATTCATGTTGTCCCAAATGAAAATTAGTTATCGCTGCCAATTGGACTCTAATTGTGGCAGCGACAGATCCCTGATGGAAAAGTTCAGACAAAAATTTTAAAACCATAGGAATGGATGCAGTCTAAGAATCTACATTCCTTTCTTTAGCTCAGATAGAAAATCTTCTCCATTTGCTAGTGTATAACTTCCTAGTGGAAGGTTTATGTGAAGACGTAAGGATGTGGGTCACAGCAGGTGAAAAATCATGAAGCCTGACTAGGGATGGAATTAGAGCAACCATGCTGTCAAATTGAGGGTGTAGAGGCAGGGGTGAAGGGAGCCTGATGTGTGTCAAGAGGTCTGGCACTGGGTCCAGAGTCCATAGATTGTCTAGTAGATGAGGTCCGAGAAAGGGGAACCAAATCTGATGAGGCCAGTAAGGAGTGATAAGAATCATTTTGCTTCCCAATAACTTTGCTTTTTGAATCACTTTGGATATGAGAGGTAAGAGAGGGAAAGCATAAAGGAGTCCCAGGGGCCAATCATGAACAAATGTGTCTCTCGGTGACTCTCCCATAAGGGGGGATAAGGGAGAAGTAGCTGCTGCATTTGGAGTTGATCAGACTGGCAAAGAGATTGCAGCAAGGCTGTCCCCATTTGTGGAAGATCTGTTCCGTTATTTCCTGATTCAGAGACCACTAGTGAGGCATCAAGATTGCCCTGCTGAGCTTGTCGGCTATCACATTGGTTGTCCCGGGGATATGCATTGCCACTAGAAAGTGGTGGGAAGAAATTGCCCACTTCCAAACACAAAGGGCCTCTCGACAAAGGGGTTAAGATCTGGTTCCTCCTTGCTTGCTGAGATACCATACCACTGACATGTTGTCTGATTGGATTGCTATCGTCCCTAGAGGAAGAAAGTCGTGAAGTGCTTGCAATGCTAGAATCACTGCTCTCATCTCTAGGACATTGATATGCAAGTAAGCCTTGTGATCTTGCCATGTGCCTTGGACAGTCCTGCCTAGATAATGCCCCCCCAATCTGTGAGGCATCCGTCTTCACAGTAGCAACAGGTTGGTGAGGAAGGAATGGAGTGCCTGTTGTCATCTGGTCGGGTTGAATCCACCAACGAAGGTCCTTTTTGCAAGACTCTGTTATGATGATATGGTGAGATAGAGGCAGTTGTTGAAAAGACCACTGAGCAGATAGAAGCCACTGGAGAATTTGCATATGTAATCTGGCTAGAGGGACTAATGTTATGGTGGAGGCCATGGTCCCTAAGAGTATCAGCACTGTCTTTGCCTTGACTTTCTTTAAAGGAAGTAAACTGAGAATTTGTTGCCTGAGATTTTGAATTCTTTCTGCAGGTAGATGAGGTAACATGGCAATTGTGCCTATTTCTGCACCTATAAAAATCACAATTTGAGTGGGCGATAAAGCAGACTTTTCCCAATTTATTGTAATCCCCAGCTGGGAACAAAGATGGATGGTGGAATCTCTGGTTTGTAGGAGTAGATGCCTGGTAGTGGCAGTCAAGAGCCATTATTCCAGGTACGGAAACACATGGAATTCTAGACGTCTCAGGTGAGCTGTCACTACTGCCATGCATTTGGTGAACACCCTGGGGGCTGTGCTGAGACCAAAGGGCAGAGCACGAAATTAGTAGTGACTTTCTCCCAGCCAGAAGCGTAAGTGACTCCTCGATGCTCTGTCCATTTTATATGGTAGTACACATCTTGGAGGTCTATGGAGCACATCCAATTGTCTTTCCCTAACAGAGGGAGTATAGACTGCAGTGTCACCATCCGGAACTTGGCCTTCTTTACAGATTTGTTTAGTTTGCTGAGGTCCAAGATGGGCCTCCAGTCCCCTGTACGTTTTGGCACTAAAAAAAATCTGGAGTAAGTTCTGAATCCTATCTGGTCTGCGGGGATGGTTTGGATGACTCTCTTTGCAATCAACTTTTTCACTTCTACAGTTGCTTGATCCCTGTGATTGAGTGGAACATCTGGGATCTTCTTGGGAGTGTGGGGCGGAAGAGAAAAGTGTATGGAATAACCTCTGGTGATTATTCTTTTTACCCATTTGTCTTGGTTGATATTTAGCCAGGCTTCTGGATACAAAGATAGGCGACCACTGACTAGCTCCAGAAAAGGGCAGCCAGGCCCCACATCAGGAGCGCTGATAGGGATGGCCTTGAAACGAATCACGGCCTCCCTGGTTTTGCAGACCCCCCTGCCTCTAGGGCGATATCTACCATTAGCTCCTCTTCCTCTGCCTCTGAAGGAGGAGTCACCTTGTACATCCAGGAAAAGTCTCTGGGACGTCTTGAACCACATATTACCACCTCTCTGACCCTTGGCATATGGTCTAGAGGGGACGGTAAAACATACTCCCACAGCAGAGAGAGTTTTCCCTTCTTGTTTGCACCTGGTGAGTGTATCTTTTACCTTAGGTCCAAACAATGAAGAACCGTCAAAGGGGGCATTGGTAAAGGTAGACTTGAAAGGCTCCATAAAATTACATGGAAACTCCTGAAGCTGCTGCCCTGCTCGCTCCATCAGCTCCATAGGATGTCAGCCTCATGGAGGAGTTCACGATGGAATTTAAGGTGGACAACTGAGCAGACACCTTCTTAGGGACTCCTTCAGTAGATGTACCTTGAAGAGTATCTCCTAACTCCTTGAGGAGATCTCTTTGAAGCATAGTAAAATGTGTGATATAATTCAGCGATCTGAGAGTAAAAGCCACTGAAGAAAAGATATGCTTCCCATATCTATTCATTGTTTGAGACTCCTTATTCAGCAGATGGACAGATGAAGAAGTCTCCGCTAGCTCCTTTTTAGTGGCCGCTGCCACCACCATGGCATCTACAGGCACGCCCTTGGACAAAAAAATCTTTCTCTTTTGGAGCAGACAGGAATTTATTGGGTCTTCTGAGAACTGGCTCCATGGCATCAGGAGTCTCCCACACCTTCTGACTAACCAGGTCAGAAAGTTCATCAAAAGGTGGAGACACCCAAGAGGCTGAAGGTTGAGACTCAAAAGCCTTCAGATACACTGACTCCTCATCAGAAGGGGTGACAGTGGGCCAGCTGCCTCTCTGCTTAAGGATCTCTAAGATGTCTACAAAGGAGACATCATCAGAGGATGACTTGGGGGACCCTGCTGACTCCTCGAGGTCAGTGTCTGAAGTAATTGACTCGTCCAGGGAATCTACATGCTTCCTCTTGCATGTCCTCTTCTGAGTGGGCTCCTAAGAAGGGTACTCTGGGGAGGTCTCGGGAGACTGGGGGCTACCCAACGGGGGATCCTGAGGCTGTGGGTCTCTGCTGTTGAGAGAGAGAGAGTAGGTGCTGAGACAGAGGTTGGTGCTTGAGGGGGAAGAGCATCGGTACCCTGGCATGGAGCTGATGAGTGAGACAGCACACTCCTCATTATCTCGAAAGCAGATCTCTCCAGCTCCTAAAACAATCCCGATTCCGAGGAAACAGAGGTAGTCAGTGGCTCCAGAGTGACCGGCTCCAAGATGGATGTAGGGTCCGAGCTCACCCTAGCCAATGCACCGAGAGGGAGACTCAGAACCAAAGAGGTTCGGGTCCAAGTGTCCCTGTCGGGGCTGACCAATGAGCTTCAGCTCCTAGACACCATGGACGGCACTGAAGGTGTCTGAGCGGAACGCAGCTCCAAGACAGCCACGAGGGGAGCTGGAATTGAGGGTTCCACAACAAGTGGCACTGAAAAATCTGGCTCCGAAGACTCAACTCAGCTCGGAGGAGGAACCACAACAGAGAGGATGGACACAGGTGGCTCTGGAACTGAGTGGGTCAGAGCCAACAGCAATTTGGGGAAAGCAGACAACTTCAGGGGTCTAAGCACTACTCTCTCCACATCTTCCACTGACAAGTTCTTGGAGGATCTGGATGACAGGGTAGGCAATCTGGATCTCTGTAAAATTGGAGATCTTAAGGTTGGGAAGACCGGCAAAGGATCCCTGGACTGGCTCTGATGCAATTTTTCAGTAGTCTGCTCCAAAAGGCTTGGAGCTGACACTGCAGTGCCAACATCGACAACCTCGATCAGCTCCAAGGACAGTGGAGCAGAGGAGAAAGAAGTCTTATCAAGTTTTGATTGTTTCCAAGGAGGTTCTGATACACTAGTTGGCCCTAGAGAATGCCTCTTGGCTGACTTGACCTTCTCTTTTTTGGATGAATGTGACTTATATGAAGAAGAAGAACTCGCTAAGTCTTCCTCGAGGGAAGGCTTGAGGAGACCTTTCAAAATTAACTTATTCTTCCGCTCCTGGAGAACTCTGGAGCTAAAGGAATGGCAGAATAAACAAGTTTCCTGCAAATGAATGGCTCCAAGACAATATACACAATTACTATGGCCATCCGTAATTGACATCTTTTGGGAGCACTTTATGCATTTTTTGAAACCACAAGGTTTGTGGTCTTCCTGTTCGATTCTCGGCTGGAGTGCCTTCTGTGTGGAGTCTGTATGTCCTCCCTGCAGTCGAGTGGCCTCCAAAAGACATGAGTGAATGGGCGTGCCTTCGCTGAAGGTTGGGCATCGGGCTGGCAACTTGGCACCATAAAAATCGACTGCCAATCATTAGCAGACCGGAGTTCCGCTGTGGTGACCCCTAACCACGAAAAGCCGGAAAGAAAGACTCTTTAGACATGTTGAACAGCTATGTAATAAAACATATACACAACAAGCACAACAAGGACTAGGTCCTCTAATTTAAACGGGCCTAGCCCTAACAAGCACACACACACAAAGAGAGAGAAAAAAAGGACTAGGTCCTCTAACTTAAACGGGCCTAGCCATGTGGAAAATAAGAAAAATAGCAGAAGACTAGGTCCTCTAACTTAAATGGACCTAGCTGGATAGGCTAAGTCTTAGAAAGGCCACAAACTTAGATGCAGGCAAAGTATCGAACAAACAAGATTGCACGCAAGCTTTAAATTTCTAAAATTTAGAAAACAAAGGCCCTAATATAAACGCTGACCCACACAGAAAAAAATCTCTATCAAGACTAGCAAAAAACACTGCACACAAATATATATATATATATATATATATATATATATATATATATATATATATATAAAATAAAGCGAGAAAACAAGGTCCTAACAAAACGCAGACCTATGAATATCAACGTTAATAAAACTAGCACACAGGATACCAAACGGAGAACGACAAGGGCCAACAGCCAACAAGTTCTCAACAAACTAACTAATATAAGGGCAAAAACACTTCTAAACACTTCTAACACTACTAAACACTATCTAATAATTAGATAACTAGCTATAGAATCAGTAAAGTGATAATAAAGATAAAAGGTTTGAACTTAGCCACGACCAAGCAAGAAGCACTTCTGAACTTGTAGACGTGGCAAGCGAGATCTGGGGATTGTACTAGTGCACTATGGGATACCTACCTAGCCACGAGCCAACTAAGAGACTTTCGGCTCCGAACCCATATGTAAGAATGAAGGCGGGATAGGACTACAGAACATCATGTGTCTTAGTTGTAGTCATGTTAGTCAGAATTTCTGAACTTCAGGTCTTAGTAAGTAAAGAATTTTACTTGGTTTTTCAGTAAGACAGGGCATCTTAATTAATTATTCTATAATTTTGAATTCGGGCTGTGAAACTGAACCATGGCAGATTATTGAAATAAAATACCTTGATCACAAAAACATGTTCTACACAGTTTATGGAAATACATTGTTTTTACAAACTGATTTCTCCCCCAGACACATTTTTTCATTGTGTCAGCATTCAGTGTTACAAGTACCAACATTTCAATAGGGAGCCAGATTAAGGCAGTGAGATAACAAGCTTCATCCTGTATTCATGGGTTTGATTCCCCATTCTCCATTTGTCTATTAAATTGTGCAGACTGTGTTATCAGACTTGATGTGGTAAATCCTCATGGATTTACCTGGTTAACAAACAGGTCAGAATGGTGATAAAGCAGTGCAGTCAATTAACAGAGGTTGAGAAAATATCTTTTTAAAATAGGCTTCCAAGCACAGAAAAGGCAAACAACACTAAAACAACTGACTTATGAGATGGTATCACAAAAAAATGACTAAAGGTTTTCACAAAAAGGAAAACAAGACAGCTTTGGAATTTGTGTATCTCCTAGGTCAAATAATATATTTTGAACAAAGTAGTGAAAACAATGAAGAGCTCAGCAAAGTGTTTCAATCCTAGTGTTTCAACATACCTAGAAAAACTAGAAAACAATACTTTAAAGTGTTTTTCTATTCATAGGATTTATAGGTACTTCCTAGGCTTACATTCCAGAGAACAATGAGGAGTCTAGCCCAGATTTTCAGTTGCCAAATGAGGAATCTAGCCCAGATTCCCAGTAACTAATGAGGAGTCTATCCCAGATTCCCAGCTCTCCCAAAGCACTGTGTGGTTAAGTTTCTTACTCAAGGTCACACAGTAGGTATATAAGAGCTTAGATCAAACCCTGTATCACAGGAACTACAGCTCACAACCTTAACTGTGTCAACTGCCAGGCCTCTAGCTCCAAAATCCGTTTATATTGTCCTATCAGACTTTTTCTGAAAACAAAATTGTAATTTCTTCTTTATGATTTCTGGTCTGTCTGTCTGTCTCTGTCTATCTAATCTATCTAACTATGTCTCTGAAGATGTAGAATAGAATTCTAAATCAGTTTACAGTACTGTCAAAAGGACAACGGTATATGAACTGAATACATTCATTTCTCACCAGCTGGCCATACACAGTTGATACAAGCACTCTATTTGTCTAAAGCATGCCAATGTCCATGAGGTCTAGGCATGAATAAGTAAGCTTTAATCTCCACAGAGCAAATGAGCTGCCCGATAAGAATGTACAAACCTCCACAGATCTCAGGCTGCTGGATGAAGGCAGATTCTCTTCCTGCCATTCATGCCTGAAATCCTTGGTCTGTAACCAGATAGCATTCTCCTAGTCCACATACTGACAGAACTAACTCTGGGGTCAAGAAAATACAGTCATTTGGAGTGACATTCAAGGTCAAAGATACTGTTAGTGAAATATGTCTTCACTGCACACGTGTGCGCGCGCACACACGCACACACACACACACACACACACACACACACACACACACACACACACACACACACACACACGCTTTCAAGTTTTATGACTTGAAAATGTAGCGGTACTTAAGCTATTTTTATATTTGATTTGTTGTATAACTTCAGTACTACAATATGTTCCACTTTGAAGACTTCATAAAATCACTAAGTGGGCTAAGAGTTTCCTTTATATAGTTATGATAAGGGGAAGCAAAACTAATACCAAACTAAATACAGCAACAGAACAAACTGGGTCAATGGCACCTAGCCATATGCTGCAGAATAATTCCACAGGGATTCCACCACATGTATAAGTAATGCTACACCCTAGGTTTCCTCCTTTTTGGATAATATTATATTTTAGAAAATACTTCTAAAAATATATAAAAACAAACTGCTAGTCAACATTCTGAAGTAGTATATTAAATGGCAGTTGAAGCCCCCTAAAAATAAATGTGAGTCAATGTGGCACAAAATCCATGTGCCAACACAGAAAATGTTTCAAAATGATTGCTATTTTTACCACTCCTTTTGTCTATCTTAAAATAACAATTAGCATAACAAAGACCTCTCTCTCTCTCTCTACAGTTCTAATTAAAATAACTAACAGAAATCTCAATAACAACCCAAAATCTGAAAAAAGAAACCACTGTCTCTCTATGAATGTGTATGTCTGTGCACATTGCTATATAGCTCTGTCATCACACCGATATGTATCCCCTTTATGTAGTGATGTGTATCGCACTGTATCTGGGATAGTATTAAACTGCATCATAAAACTTTAACAAGACAAAAAGATTCTCATGTGAGCCACAATTATGTAAAATATTTCCCTTAGCAAATTTGCAATATAACACCCAGCAAATCTGTTATAAATGATGCAGAGCTCAGTATCTAACCATCAATTTAAGACAGAGCAATAAACACATAAGAACAGTTTCTTAAAATTCATTATAAGAAAAAAGTAGTATGTTTATTTCTTCTCCAAAGTGACACATTTAATTACAAAACAAAGCCTACACATTAGAAGCTAATACCCATTCATTTTCTGATAACCAGCTTTATTCTTTACAAGATCAGATAGATGATGAAGTGTATCTCTGCAGCCAATGGACAAAGGGCATAGAAATTCATTCTGGACAAGGTACCAGTCTATCACAGAATGCATGCTTACTCATTCACACACTACAGGAACTCCTACAGGCAATTTGCCTATTGCATGTCTTTAGGAGGTGAGAATAAACTAGATCATCTGAGGAAAACCCAAGCAGACACAGGAAGGTCATGTACATTCCATGTAGAAGGCCCACCAGCTAAGAATCAATCCAGAGAATCCTTGCTGTGAGGCATCAGTACTACTGTGTTTCTGTGTCACCCTCAGGTAACATTCATCCTTCTGTTAAACAGCAGCAAATTGTGTTCCAACACACAATACCTTAATAAATAATTAATTGAACATGAATACAGCTGCACTAACATAATTTTACACAAAATTCAAACTAAACCGCTTTCTAAAACAATAAACCAGGTATACCATATTAAATGCAACCTGGAACAGTGGATGGGAAACTGGAAATTCATCCCTAATTTGACACCTATGTCTCTGATGAACAGAGGTAGCCATTAAATCATGCCCTAACTAACATACACCCCTTAAAATAAACTCTTGGGCACAATAACTTATGGGATACATTTAGATTGAATACCTAGACTTATGAAGGCCCCAGTGGCTGTTAGCCTAGTATGGGCTATGAACCTATATTAACACACATAAAAAAATACAGAAACAGAACCCAGCTCACAATATGAATTAAATTGCAAAATATTACATCTACATAGTACTTTAAATCAAAGCAATGCAGACTATGTATGTAAAACTGAAAAGTTAAGAAACTCTTAACAGTACAAAGAAAATGCTTTCCTTAATTTATTTTATTTATTTAACATTTGTTTACCGGGAAAGTCCAACTTGGAATGAAGACAATTTTCAGTGGTGGCCTGGGGAGAAATGCTCTAGATGCATGTCTGTAACGTGGGAGGAAACTGCAGCACCTGGAGGAAACCCACACAAACCCAGGGATGACATGTGAACTCCACACAGAAGGCACCTCAGCAAAGAGCCTCTTGTTGTGAGGGGGGACAATGCAACAGCTGCACCACTGTGCCGTCCAAACCCAACAAGCAGAATAATCCTCTTACTCAATATATAACACTGTTGAATGACTCACTATTAGAACTATGAATACCCCAACTGAGTAGACTGCAGTATTAGAACTGATATAGCAAATATTTAAAATTATTACACTGCATAACATTGTATCCACAAACTCTGATTTCTCAGTTTTAAGAGTCAATCACACACTCTTCTGAGATATAACCACAAAATGGTTTTACTCAATTGAAAAAGAGGACAAATCAAAATAATCAAAACGTAGACCAGAAATGAAATGCATATGTGTTCACCATTTTTGCTACCAGTTAACTAAACTACAGTGAATGACACTCCCCGGGATTCATTAAGGCAAAATTTCCATGCAGGAACAGTGTAGCCGTTCCTGCATGGAATATGGCCACCGAGCGATCCAGCAAACAGCTGATCTGATGTGCATGAGCATGTCTAAACTGTCCCTGCATGGATATGGCTGCAGAATGCTAATTACTTCATTTACTGCTGAAAACCATACAAATGTGCTGAATTAGAGATTCATCAAATAGCCAGGTATCCATGTAAGAACAGTGTTATTTGCAGAAATGTATTCGGTTACTAACCAAATACATTTCTGCAAATAACAAAACAGAGGCATGACAGCTCTCAAAAAGCATGTATTACAGTGTTTAGGAATGCCAATGGTCAAACATATGGCCATTAGCATGGAAAACTGGCATTTGTGAATATAAGTGCTTTTTGTCACTGTTGCCAGTGGACATTCTCAATAATCCTTTTTTTATGTTTGCTTTTACATATAATGGACATACCTGCACAGTTGAATGCACTCTGTACCCACACCAATAACTCCCAACCTCTGACAGCAAGATGTCTGGACAAGGGCAGAAATAAAAGTGGAACAGAGGCACAATATTAGGCATGTGTTGTAAATATCACCCTTACATACTGAGAAAGTTGGCAGGGTGAGGGGTTTGCAGTAGCAGGAATTGTCTGAAGGTTATGTAGTCTGAAACAGTAATGTCTATCATTTTTTTGTAACACCACTCTTCAATTATATGTAACTAACTTGCCATAAAAAACACAAGTTTATGTAGAAAGGATGAAACCTCTAGCCAAACACCTGGACAACCTGCCAAAAATGTACAGGTGAGAGGTATGCCCACACAAAGATATGACATCTAAGGTTAGAAAGATGCCACACAAGCAGGAGATCCCCAGCCAGTATATCACCAGGTTGCTGGACTGTTTACACAGCCATGTTATTACTAAACTGGCTGTAGCCAAACCTCACAAATGGCCTTGTTGGGCAAGAATTTACATAGCTGCTCTCATAATATTGGTCTATGCATTATACAGCTAGTATTCATAGGTTCATAGGTAGGTACTAGGCTATCTGCCCGAGGGCATTTATAAGCCTAGCCAGAGTGTGTCGGCTTTCGCTGCCCCATTGATTAATTAACTGAGCCTCTGTCAAGCAGAGCCAATGAAGTGATCCCAGGGGTGTATTTTCTGTTACCCACCCACTCGTCAAGGCTTCTCTTGAAGAGTGTTAGTGAGAGGCTCTGCCTAATGTAGTTAGGAATTTTGTTCTAAAGCATGGGGAGTCTCTGTGACAGGAATCTATCCCTCCAGCATGTTCTATTTATTGTTGTGGCGAGGTTTAGCTCACTAGAGCACGTGGCTCGCAGTGACTTGGATTTCTTTAGGTGGAGCATGTCCATCAATTCTGAGTTGGACATGGCTTTGTAAGTCAGACAGAGATCACCTCTGAGTAAGCGATATGTCACTCAGTACAGCTGGAGTTTTTTCAGTCAGGCTGCATAGGACACATGTATGAGGCCAGTAATTCTCTTGGTAAGGTGCTTTTGTGGTCTTTCCAGCTGTTGGAAGTGTCTTGTGAGGTACATCCTAAATGGGGCATTGTATTCTATGATGGGTCTGATGAGTGACGAGTAGAGGGGCACTATAACCTCTTTATTTCTAGATGCAAACCCCTTAGTAATTAGATGGGCCACATAGAAGCATTTCCTATCTACTTTGGCAATATGATTGCCAAAGGAGAGATTACTATCTACCTGGGTCCCCAGATCTCTTATTACCTCTTCTGTATTAAGGGGGCTGCCACCTATGTGGTAATTTGTGGGTGTTTTGTTTTTCCCAAACGGGATGACTATGCATTTTTGGCATTTAGCTTGAGGCCATGACTTTAACACCAGGTGTCTGTCTCATTAAGGCCTTTTTGAAGGATGTCCGTGTCAGTCGTAGAGTCAATTATGGCTCCCAGTTTGCAGTCATCAGCGAACTTGGTTAGGCATAGTCCGCCTGTGTTTGCCTGTACTTCTGAGAAATATATGCCGAACAGTAGGGGTCCCAGAACTGAGCCTTGCAGGACACCACTTGCAACTGGTTTAGAGTCGGACCTGGAGCCCGCTATTCTTACTGTGTGAGTTCTGGCTGTAAGCCAGTTGGCAACCCATCTTGTGATGTAGGGGTTTATGTTCAGGCTGGTGAATTTTTTTATAATACCCGAGTGAGGAATGGTGTCGAACGCCTTGGCGAGATCAAGGTAGGCTGTGTGAACCACCTTTCCCTCGTCTATGGCCTTGGTGACTGTCTTGAAGAAGTCAACCAGGTTTAGTAAGCATGATCTGCCCTTAACAAAGCTGAACTGAGTTGGGTCAAGTGTTTGGAGGTTCTCAATGTCTTTGTTAATGAGTTCCATGATGATGCGCTCCATAGCCTTGCAGACCAGGCTAGTCAGGCTTATGGGGGGATAGTTACCAGGGTCAATTGTGGCCCCTCCTTTGTGGAGCAGAATAGCCGTTGCTGTGCGCTATTCTATGGACACGTAGCCTGTGGAGAGGCTGAGGTTGAACAGTGTGTTTAGGTGGGGGGTTAGTTCGTTCTGTAGTTCGTGCAAGACACAGCCTGGGACACCATCTGGCCCCATTGATGCTGTGTTTTTGGCTTTTGAAAGGGCTGTTTTCACCTGTGTTTCTGTGATTTCCGGGACACTACACTTTTCCAGTATTCTTGTGGGCCCTTTTGAAGGTGAGAGGGAGGTTTGCACTGAATCTATCTGCCAGGATGTTGGCAATATCAGTAGGTTCAGTATATTTTGTGCTATTTTGCACTAGCTCAGAGCATATCTGCGAGTTGCCACTTAGATTCTTGACATAGCTAAAGAAGGCTTTGTGGTTATCTTTCGAATCCTTGGCTATTTTTCTTTTGAAGTTAGCCTTGGATGATTTTATGAGGGACCTTAGTTTCTTACTGATACTGATCAGGGATGTCTTTCCTTCTTGGGATTTACTTTTTTTCTGAACTAGTTTCCTCCTTTTGTTGTATAACCTGTTTATGGCAGGGGTCCACCAGACTGGTTTCCTTCTCTTAGGGGAATGAGTCTTGGTTTTGCTAGGGATGGCACGATCCATGCATCCTTGTAGGTGCTCATAGAGTGCAATTGTAAAGGATTCTGCATCTTGGGCAGTGTTAACCTTTAGCGTGGGGGCTGTGAAACTTACCACCTCTGCCTTAAGTAAGGTGAAGTTTGCTTTAGAAAAGTTTTTCACTGTGGTTTCCTTGGTTGGGGGTGGTGGGGAGTGGACATCCATGGTGATTAGTTTATGGTCTGATCTAACCAGTGACGGGTTGACCTCCGGTACGGAACACCTGTCGCCCATGTTGGTGATGACCAGGTCAAATATGTTGTGGCCTCTGTTAGGGGAGTTTACCAGCTGATCCAGGGCATTTGAGTTGATAAATTCCAGGAAGTGCTGAGCCTGGGAGTTTGTACTCAAGTAGTTTTCCCAGTTAATGGTAGAGTAATTGAAATCACCCAATATCAGGGTGTTTGGTAGGACCTTCCTGTTTTCCAGTGTCTCCAGAAAGGTGGAGTGGTGGTCCTGGGTCATGGAGAGTGATCTGTAGCAGGCCACAATTTGCATTGCAGATTTGCCCGATGTTAGCTGCCCATGGATGATCTCAGAGGTATCATGCTGCACCACTAACCTGGAGGTGTGGGTATCCTTGATGAATGTGGATACATCCCCTCCTTTTGTGTTTCGGTCCATGTTCTGTGGCCGAAATGTGTGGTATGAGTTATAGCCCAGTAGTGCTGGAGTGCTCTTTGGAGCCTTGAACCAGGTTTCAGTTACTGCACAGATGCCGACGTTCTTCATACTTAGGAGTGCTTCAAGTGCATGCATTTTGAGATTTAAATTCCTGGCGTTGAGTAGCATAACCCTCATTTTTTTACTTGTGCTGTTTACGGAGGTGGGTTTGAATTTTGAGCCTTACCTAAAAAAGGCACTATGGGGGCAGCAAGAGCCTTGGCCAGTATTCGAAAGCCAAGGGGTGACAGGTGCAAGCTGTCTCTTGCAAAGCAACGCGGCTTGTCAAGCATGTCATCCCAGGCTGACAGACACTGGATCCCCTTTGAATGACACCAGAAGCTTAGCCAATTGTTGAAATTGATCATGTTTTTCTTTATACTGCAGTATCATTCTTGGTGAGGGCAGGATGCTACTCAGGGTCAGGGTCATACCTGCCTGGGCTACATGATCAGAGAGCTCTTCCATATCTCTTTTCATGTAGTCCAGGGAGGTATGTCTCAGGTCATTCACACCAACATGAACAATGACAGAGTCATATTTGTACTTGTTCTGGAGTGACCTGAGTGCTTGTGTTATGTGGCAGATTCTGGCTCCCGACAGGCAGCTAACAGTAACCTTCTCCTTGTCCAGCCTAGTGAGTGGGGCATCAGTGTGCCTGACTATTGAGTCACCTATTACTAGTGTGTTAGGTATGTTATTTCACCTTAAGGGCTGTGATTGTCCTGCACATTGATTTTGTGTTTTATGTGTTGTCTGGTTTGTGATGGGTGGTGCAGGTTTTGTGAGTGTCTGCTTTGGAGCTATCTGATGCTTTTGCAGGTTTTTATTTAGAGCCTCCGATTATGATTTTGTGTATTTATGTGTATTTTTTGCCAGTGCTGGTTTAGTAGGTCTATGTGAGGCTGGAGGTTTGGTGCAAGTGTTAACCTTCTCCTCTTGACTGTCTGTTCCAGTCTTGGGTGGAGAGACCTTAGCCTCCAATTTAGCTGTATAATTGCATCTCTTGCATATGTTAGTGTTTTGTGGTAGGAGGAGAAGGCTGTCTGTGTACATGAGGCAATTGTAACATTGCCTCAGGATACCCAGATTCACCAACTGGACTGGAGAGTACACCTGAAGTTGCCCTTTGGTCATGCCTGAATAGTAGGGTGAGCTGCTTAGTTGCTTGGTTGGTGAGGGGTGGATAAACAGCCTTGCCCTGCTGGGCAGTCAAGTGTCTGGTATATTAGTGCTTGCTATTAGGTCTGAGCAAGTGCTGGACTGTAGGATGTTTTTTTGAGTGCTTAGGTTGAGAGTTAGACTAGTTTCAAGTGAAAAACTGAAGAGGAGACTTAGTGGAGCTGGGAATAATTTAACCCTAGCTAACCGGTGCTGCCCGGCATACAAAACCGTGCAAACGTGGTTTTTAAACTACTAACTTCTGGGCTGGAACCACTCCTCCAAGAACAGATGGCTGCTCAAAGTTCCCCTCTCTCACAGGTGAACAGAGAAACTTCCCTCTATCCAAGTAAGGTATGGGCAACTCAGAAACTTGCAACACAGCCCTGAATTCAGTACTAGCCTGAAAACTGGACTATACTAGCTTAGAAAGGTGGGAAACAAGAATTTGTTTTGAAAAAATAAGGCAAAACAGCAAAAAGTACACTTAAAACAGCTTTAAATGACTACAAGCGATCAGAAAAGGCTATCGCACTTTAGTGTGTAGCCTACAACAGTTAAACAATTTATTTAAACAAAAAACAACTTTTTAAAAGTGCAGGTAGTCAAATAAGTACAATATGTGAAAAAAACAAGCTTTTAAATCACAATAAGTGCTGGAAAATCAGCATTTAGGTGGAAAACAATTAAGTACAACAGGAAAATACAGAAAACTGATACTCAATCACTCCAAAGTCTCTCTTTTAAGCTAGAAAGCTTGTATCAGTTTAAGGCTTTCTAGTGCTTTCCAGTAGGTTAGTTACAGGAAAGATGGGCAGCAAGTGCAGATGTGGTCTTTTAAACCAGAAAGTTGAAAGAGATGGGCAACTTCCCGAATGATCAATAAACTACAATTCCTAGGCCAAGAACCACTCCTCTTGTGGTAAACAGGCTACCTAGTACTTACCACTCCCACGGATAAGCTAGAAGGCTGCACTCCCAACACAAAGGCTTGGGGGGGGCTCAGAAGCATACAAACAGTCCAAGATACAGCAAATCTGTACCTGGACTAGACTAGTTATGGGAAAGGAGGGGATCAAGAGCAAACACAGGCTTTAAAACCAGAACGTTGAGAGAGATGGCAAAAACTGCCCAAATGGCCAATAAACTACAATTTCTGGGCCAGAACTACTCCTCTTGTGGTAGATAGGCTACCTAGTGCTTACCACTCCCACTGATAAGCAAGAAGACTTCCCTTCAACACAAAAAGGCTTGCGGGGCTCAGAAGCTTACCAACAGTCCTGGATACAGCAACTCTGTAACTGGACTAGGCTAGTAACAGGAAAGGTGGGAAACAAGTGCAAGTGCGGCTTTTAAACCAGAAAGTTGAAAGAGATGGGAAAAAACTGCCCAAACAGCCAATAGCTATAATTTCTGGGCCAGGAATCACTCCTCTTGTGGTAGATAGGCTGCTTAATGCTTACCACTACCACTGATAAGCTAGAAGGCTTCCCTCCAACACAGAAAGGCTTGGGGGGCACAGAAGCTTACAAAGAGTCCTGGATACAACAAATCTGTACCTGGACTAGACTAGTTACAGGAAAGGTGGGGAATAAGCACAAACACAGGCTTTTGAATCAGAAGGTTGAAAGAGATGGAAGAGCTTCCCAAACGACCAATAAACTATAATTTCTGGGCCAGAAACCTCTCCTCCTGTGATAGATAGGCTACCTAGTGCTTACCACTCCCACTGATAAGCTAGAAGGCTTCCCTCCAACACAGAAAGGATTGGGGGGCTCAGGAGCTAACAATAGTCCTGGATACAGCAAGTCTGTATCTGGACTAGATAAGTTACAGGCAAGGCAGGAAACAAGCTAGGATTTTTTTTTTACAGAAAAGTGGCTAAAACAGCAGTAAATACAATTTAAATGCAGTGCAGGCCAGCACATGTGTATCAATATTACGGCAAATACAGTTTAATTAAATGCAATTAAATTAACAAATGACTAAAAAACAAGTGCAGAAGGCATTAAATTAGGCTACTAACAAGCAGTAATAAGTGCAGAGTAAGAACAACTGAACAGATAACGGCACGCAGAACAGCAACTAAGGCAGTTACAGTAAGAGCAGCTGAATATATATATATATATATATATATATATATATATATATATATATATATATTTTTTTTTTTTTTTTTCTGGGGAGGGAACACAGCAGGATTAAGAGGCTACAGGGGTTGTCCTTCTCAAATGCTCTCTTTGTACACAGTAAGAGCGCCTGAAATCAGAATATGATCTCACTGCACTCAGTTGAGTGAGCAAATGAGATAGGCGCAGAATGAGTATCCAAATACAAATTTACAAGAGGGGCGGGCAGTTTCAAAGCCACCAAGATTGACACCAAAACAAGAAGGGGAGGGTGGGTGGGAGACCACAGTGTTGACAGAAATAATACAGCACCACTATAAATAATAGGCAAGTGCATAAATACAGCACAGTGCAAATTAAGTTGCAAAAAGTGTACTTATCAGTTTGGAACAGATTCCAACTTTGCAGCTCACAGCAAATCTATCAGCTTTCCAGCAGTTCACAGAAATGCAGTCTGTATTGGAATTACAATGAAATACACCTCAGGCAATGACTAACAGCTAGGATGTGTGCTGTCTAAACAACCCCCTCCCTGAAACTAGCTTGAGCTACCCTGAGAAAAAAACACAGTGGAGACAACAAGAGACAGAAACAATACAGCACCACTATAAATAATAGACAAGTGTATAAATACAGCACAGTGCAAATTAAGTTGCAAAAAGTGTACTTATCAGTTTGGAATAGATTCCAACTTTGCAGCTCACAGCCTCTGGTAAAGCACTGTGATGATCTGAGGATGTCTGGCACTAGATAATGACACAATACATTGCAGTTTCAGATTACAGATATGTCAGAAAATGTCTGCTAAACAAAACAAGTACCATGAGGAAAGTCCCGTGTACTCCTGAGAGGTATGGCTGTAGCACACAAATCCCTGGACTGGAGTACACCTATCTCTGGAATGTAGTCCCACTCTAACTATAAAAGGTCATACTGGGCATGCTCCTACACTTAGAGAATCACAGGACATGTTGGAACCCACATCGGAATATATGACTGCATTGTGTATATATGTCTGTCCATACAGTCAGCTATGTATACCTCAACTGTCCACACACACACACACACACACACACACACACACACACACACACACCAGACAGAATTACCCTCAGCTAGCTGTAGGTGGCCCATATGTGATATATCTGCATCTGTTGCATGAGATACACACACACACACACACACACACACACACACACACACATATGTGTGTGTGTGTGTGTGTGTGTGTGTGTGTGTGTGTGTGTGTGTGTGTGTGTGTGTGTGTATATGGGCAACAGATAACATATGCCAAGCAAACACACACATTGTTGTGGGGAAATGAGAGACAGACAGTGATAGAGTGAGAAACACAGGGGGACACAGACAGAGTGAGTTACACACACAATGACATACAGTGATGTCGTGCTGTGGACAGTGGCATACCAGTTGTAAACAGTTGCACGTGCCAGCATAAAAGGTAAGCCCCACTGTGTAACAGTACTGAGGTTGCGTTTATAATATCACATCACCTGCCTGTGTGTGTGTGTGTGTGTGTGTGTGTGTGTGTGTGTGTGTGTGTGTGTGTGTGTGTGTGTGTGTGTGTGTGTCTGTAGGTCTAAGTATTAGGAGACTCTTCCCACTCAGTACATTTCACATTGCCCTACTTCACAAGATCTGCTGCTGTCATTCACCTTAGAAGTACCATTCAACACTGATCACCCCTATACGTTATTTGGTTGGTGCAATAACCGTGTAAGACTATAGTACAAATAACTAGATAGGTAGGGGTTCTAATGTCAATACTGGCAACTGTGTGTGTGTGTGTGTGTGTGTGTGACAGTTGTGTATGCAAGAGTGAGGGAGTGTGAGTTTGTAGGTGAAACAGTTTTAGGCCATTCCCACCCACAACACTTCCCAGTGCCCCCACATTATTAGTCTTGCTGATGTCATTCCCCTTATCTGCACCTTTGTCAGCCCAGTAAGCTCTGTAGCACATGTGATAACTGTGTAACACTATAGTATAAATCACTAGCCAAACAGGGGTTGTAATCTCAGATCTGACAAATGAGTGTGTGTGTATGTTTGGAAGAAGAATTATTTTGATAAGTCTCCCACCCACTGCCCTACTTTATCACTCCTGCTGTTGTCATTCCCCTTATCAGCACCTTTGGCCAGAAAGCTCTGTAGCATGATGGATAACTGCATAACACTATAGTACAAATAACCAGCTAGGCAGGGGTTATATCCTCACATCTGGCAAATGTTTGTGTGAGTGTATATGTGTGCATGTAAGTGTGTATGTTTGTAGGAAGACATATTTTGATAATTTTCCCACCCATTGCTCTACTTTATCAGTCCTGCTGTCATTCCCCTTATCAGCACCTTTGGCCAGTTTTCAGCCCAGGAAGCTGTGTAACATGTGCAATAACTGTGTAACACTATAGTACAAATAACTAGATAGGCAGGGTTTCTACTCTCAGGTCTGGCAAATGTGTGTGTGGGTGCATAAGTGTGTGCATATGTTTGTAGGAAGAAGTATTTTGATAAGTTTCACACCAACTGCCTTACTTTATCAGTCCTGCTGATGTCATTCACCTTATCAGCACCTCTGGCCAGTTGTCAGTCCAGTAAGCTCTGTAATACATGTGCCAACTGTGTAACACTATAGTACAAATAACTAGATAGGCAGGGGTTCTACACTCAGATCTGGCAAATGTGTATGTGGGTGTGTGTGTAAGTGTGTATGCTTGTAGAAAGAAGTATTTTGATAAGTTACCCACCCACTGGCCTACTTTATCAGTCATGCTGATGTCACTCCCCTTATAGGTTCATAGGTGTGTACTAGGCTAATGGCCCTGGAGCCTTTACAAGCCTGGCCAGCAGAGGTGCCCTGCCATTGTGCCACCTAACATTAGTTCCCAGTGCCTCCATCAACTAGGGCCACTGGAGTGATCCCTGGGGTGAACCTTCTGTTACCCATCTACTCATCAAGATTTCTCTGGAACAGGGTCATCTAGGTCCATTGCTTGACATGTATGGGAAGTCTATTTCAGGGCATGTGCAGTCTCTATGTGAGGAACCTGTCCCTCCAGCATGTTGTGTTGATTATGGTAATGAGGTCAAGGTCCCTGCAGTGTGTGGTGCAGAGGGATTGGGATGTCTTTAGAGGTAGCATTTCTAAAAGAGCGGGGTCAGACATGGCTTTGCAAGTCAAGCAGAGATTGTCTCTAAGTAGGTGATATGAGACAGAGAATAGCTGGAATCTTTTGAGCCTGTCTGTGTAGTACATGTGTTTAATGCCTGGGATCCTCTTTGTGAGGTACTTATGTGGTCCTCCAGCTGCTGTAGGTGTCTAGTGAGGTACATGCCAAATGGGCCATTATACTTGAAGATTGGTCTAATGAGGGAAGAGTACACAGAGATGATGACCTCTTCCTAGATGCAAAACCCTTAGTAATGAGATGTGCCACATAGAAGGATTTCCTGACCACAGTGGACATGTGGTGGTTGAAGGAGAGGCTGCTGTCAACCTGTGTCCCCAGATCTCTTATAACACCTACAGTGTTCAGTGGGTTCCCATCAATGTGGTACTTAGTGGGAACTGAGTTTTTACCAAAGGGGCTGATGATGCATTTTGTGGTGTTAAGCCTCAGGCCATGGTTTCCACACCAGTCAGTGGTCTCAGTGAGACCTTTCTGTAGGATGTCTGCATCACTTGTAGAGTAAATAATGGCTCCCAGCTTGCAGTTGTCTGTGAACTTGGTCAGCCAGAGTTCCTTTGTGTTGGCCTGGACTCCTAAAAAGTAGATGTTGAACAGGAGAGTACCCATGAGTGATCCCTATGGGACTCCATTTGTGACTGTTTGGCAGTCTAACTCGCTGCTTTCACAGTGTGTGTTTTATCTATGAGCCAATTTGCAACCCCCTAGTGATATAGGGGTTGATGCGTAGTTTGGTGGGTTCATCAATAATTCCTGACTGAGGAATGGTATCAAAAGCCTTGGCCAGATTGATGTAGGCTGTATGCAGTGCCTTACCATCATACACAGCCCTGGCAACTGACTCAAAGAAGTCAACCAGGTTGAGCAGGCATGATCTTCCTTTCACAAAGCCAAACTGTGTGGGTTCCAGGGTTCCAGACTTAGGAGATTACCTATATGTTTATCGATCAGGTCTTTGATGATGTGCTCCATAGCTGTACACATCAGACTTGTCAGACTAATGGGCTGATAAGTCCCAGGGACTGTAGTCACTACCCATTTATGGAGAGGGATGACTGTAGCAGTGCGCCATTTGGGAGGGACAAAGCCTGAGGTGAGGCTATGACTGAACAGGGCACACAGTTCTGGTCCCAGGTATCTTTGTAGTTCATGTAGAACTCTGCCAGGGATATTTTTGGGTCCCATGGAAGCTGTATTCTTGCCCATGAACAATGCAGGTTTAACCTGGGCTGCAGTAATCTTGGGTGCCTGGCATTCTTCTGACATTCTGATTGTTCCCTTAAGGGGGGGGGAGAGGGGTAAAGCTGGCACTGAATGTGTTGGCAAGAGTGTTGACAATATCTGTTGGCTCAGTATAGGAGGTAGGATTGTGGAGTAACTCAGAGCACTTCTGGTTATTGCTGTGGAGGTTCTTGATATAACTATTAAAGGCTTTGTGATTGTTGTCAGTGTTTGCTGCAATTCTGCCATCATAGCTGGCTTTAAATGATTTCATGAGAGAGTTCAAGTTGTTGATGAGGCTCATAAGGGAGTTTTACCACTCTTGGGACTCCACCTTTTCCTGCAACAGTTTCTTCCTTCTGTTGTACAGGTTATTAATGGTAGGGGACCACCAGATTGGCCTCCAGTGCGTGGAGGAGAGTGTCATGGTTCTGTTGGGTATGGCTAGTTCCATGCATTTATGTACGTGTTTGTACTGTGCATTTGTGTATGATTTTGCAGTCATGCAGGTATTTTCCTTTGGCATGAGTGCTGTGAAGTTAGCCACCTCTGTTTTTAAGAGTCCAAAGTCAGCTTTGGAGATGTTTTTCAAGGTGGTTACCTTTGCTGAGGTGGGGGGGGGTGAGATGTGGATTTCCATGGTGATTTCTTTATGGTAGGATCTGACCAGGTAGGGACTGACTACTGTTGTCAGGAATGGTCCTGTATGTTAGTAATCAACACAGGTCAAGGATGTTGCTTCCTCTACTGGGTGTCAGAATGAGCTAGTCCAGGGCATTGGAACTGATGAATTCCAGGAAGCATTTGGTCAGTGTATTGGTGCTTGAGTATCTTTCCCAGTTGATAGAGGGGTAGTTGATGTCTCCTAGTATGAGAGTGTTGGGTTGGACCTTAATAGACTCCAGGGTGTTGAGGAATGTGGATTGAGAGTCTAGGGACATGGATGGGGACCAATAGCAGCCTATGACCTGGATTGCACTATTACCCAATGTCAGTTTTACCTGAAGCATCTCAGATGCATTATGCTGGGATACTAGTCTGGAGGTGTGCATATCCTTTCTGAATATGAAGACACCACCACCTTTGGAGCTGTGACCCATGTTTAGGGGCTGACAGGTGTGGAATGAGTTATAACCTGGTAGTGCAGGGGTGCTGTCTGCTGCTGTAAAACCAGGTCTCTGTTACAGCATAAATGTCGATGTTCTCCATTTTGAGGAGTGCTTTGAGTGATTGCATCTCGAGATTTAGATGTCTAGTGCTGAGCGGCATGACCCTAAGATTGCATTTCTGTATAGCTGTTACTGTGGTAATCTTATTTGGAACACTGCCTAAAAAGGCACTATAGAGGTGGCAAGACACTTAGTCAGTACCTGGAAACCCAGGGGTGACAGATGCAGGTCGTCTCTGGCAAGCCATTGCAGTATGTCAGTCACATCATCCCAAGCAGACAGATACTGGATCCCCTGAGAGTGACACCAAACACTTAAGCCAATTGTTGAAGTGAATAATTTGTTGTTTGTACTGCGGTATCATTCTGGATGACAGTAGTATACTGCTCAGGGCTACTGTCATACCTGCTTGGCCCACATAATCTGAGAGCTCCACTATGTCTCTTTTCATGTAGTCCAGGGAGGTGCATCTCAAGTCTTTCACACACACATGGACAATGACAGAGTGATACTTGTAGTTGTTGTGGAGTGAACTGACTGGGTATGTTATGTGTTGGATTCAGGCACCTGATAGACAACTGACTGTTATCTTCCCCATATTCAGCCTAGTGAGTGGGACATCTGTGTGCCTCACTACTGAGTCACCCATGATGGTTGAGGGGCATACTGTGTAGGTGAGATATGTGTCCTCTGGTTTGTGCTGTGTTGTGAGGTTGAGTCGGTGTCTGTTTTGGTGTTCTCTGCTGTTTGGGTAAATGTCTATTGAGTGCCTCTGTGAAGATGGGTGTGTGTTTTTTGTTTGTATGTTAGAGCTGTGATAGTGGGTATTCTGGAGGGGTATGTGTTCCAGGGTGTGTGGTGCAGATGTTGACCCTTCTCCTCCTGACCAGCTAGTCCAGTCTTTGCTGGAGAGCTCATATCTTCCAATTTGGTGATATAGGGATATCTCTCACAAGTCTGAGTGTTGGGAGTTTAGAGGAGAGGGTTGTCTGTGTACATGAGGCAGTTGAAACAGTGCCTCAGAATGCCCAAGTGCACCAGGTTAATGGGCAAAAGCACAGAGAACTGCACTTTAATCATGCCAGGAGGGGTGGTCATAACTACTAAGTACTGGAGCTAATTCTGTGATGAACGACTACTGCTGATGGCTCTCAGGTGTGCTAGAATAATTGATACAAAAAACTGTTGAAGTGCAAAGCTATTAGGCTATTTGAAGTGCAAGACAGAAAGGACTAGCAAGATCTAAGGGAAAAACTGAAGGCAGACTTTCTGGCACCTGTAATAGTTTACCTCAGCTGTGCAGTTATCAACACCTTTGGCCAGTTGTCAGTCCAGTAAGCTCTGTAGCGCATGCAGTAACTGCATAACACTATAGTACAATTAACTAGATAGACAGGGGTTCTGCTCTCAGATCTGGCATATGTGTGTGTAAGTGTATATGTTTGTAGGAAGAAGTATTTTGATATGTTTCCCACCTACTACTCTATTTTATAAGTCATGCTGATGTCATTCCTCTTATCAGTACCTTTGGCCAGTTGTCAGCCCTGTAAGCTCTGTAGCATGTGCAATAACTGTGTAACACTATAGTACAAATAACTAGATAGGCAGGGTTTCTAAACTCAATACTGGCAAGTAAGGGCATAACACTATAGTACAAATTCATAGATAGGCTAGGGTTCTAATCTCAATACTGGCTAATCTCAATACTGGCAAGTGGGTGTGTGTGTGTGTGTGTGTGTGTGTGTGTGTGTGTGTGTGTGTGTGTATATATATATATATATATATATATATATATATATTTATATATATATATATATATATATATATATATATATATATATATATATATATATATATGTATACACCACCCTGTAAACTTCCCTACACTGATGTTATTCACCTTATAAGTACCTTGGGACTAGGTGAAATCATATAAGCTCCATGATGCATCTGATAGCTGTGAAACACTATGATAGAAATAACTGGATAGGTAGAGTTTCTAATCTTAATATTGGCAGCTGTTTGTGTGAGAATCATATACTGTGTGGGTTATATCATTTTGAGTTGTGTACCACCCTGTACACTTCGCATCACCCTATTTTACTAGGCCTGCTGATCTCATTCACATTAGAAGTACCTTGTGACTGGGTAAAATCATGTAAGCTCCGTGGCACGTCTGATAAATGCATAACACTATAGTACTAATAACTAGATAGGTAGAGGTTCTAATCTCAATACTGTCAACTGTGTGTGTGTGTGTGTGTGTGTGTGTGTGTGTGTGTGTGTGTGTGTGTGTGTGTGTGTGTGTGTGTGTGTGTGTGTGTGTGTGTTTGGGTGAAGATCATATCCTGTTTAGCTGATACCATTTTGATGTGTGTACCATCCACGCCTGTTTACCACCTCCCAATGGCATTACTTTATATAGTGTGGTAACGGCATCTGCCTCACATGCAGCATGTTAAACCATTGTGCAGGCCATACCAATCCTCTGTACAGATGTCTATGGAATATCCAGATGTTTACAACCTGTATGTGGTCTGTGTCCCTTAACAATGCCCATGTATGTGATATTGTTACCAAATCGGCCACAGTGAGTGTAGTGACACACATGTCAGCATCAGGTAACATACCTGACTGAAACATCATGCTGATACATTGTCTGCTACCCTATCACTTGTCCAGGCTTGTAGGAGCAATACATGACTCCACATGCTATTTCTGGTGGATTATCTCACCATCCATGAAGGCATTCAGAACATTATGTGTTGCAAGAGGTAGTGTGTTATTTCCCATGCATATAATCTATGTGGGGGATGTCTTGTGTATGTAGTACTACAGTACATCAAAGTGGATATGTAAGTTTACTAATCTGTCTATTGCCAACTGTGTTTGTGTTACTGTATGCACATCCCCTGTTTCAGTCCTTACTGTGTGTATGCAAAGGATATACCATTTTGTCTCCCTGTTCCACCTGGTGTGGTCACATGTGTGGCCACAGTGGTCAGGAAATCCTTCTACGTGGCTCATCTCATCACAAAAGGATTCTCATCCAGAAAAAAAGAGGTCATTGTTCCCCTCTACTCATCACTCATTAGACCCATTATAGAGTACAACGCCCCTTTTGGTATGTACCTCACAAAACATCTACAAAAACTGGAAAGACCACAGAAATACCTCACAAAGAGGATTACTGGCCTCAAACAGATGCCCTATGCAGACCGTCCCAAAAAACTACAGCTTTACTCCATCGCATATCGCCTACTCAGGGGCAATCTCTGCCTAACATACAAAGCTATGTCAAACCCAGAGCTGTTGGACATGCTCCACTTAAAGAAATCCCAATCCCTCCGAGCTACATGCTCTAGGGACCTTAACCTTGTCACCACAATAAACAGAACATGCTGAAGAGATAGATTCTTATCCCAGAGACTTCCCATACTCTGGAACAGACTACCTATCTATGTCAAACAGAGCTCCTAATTAGCACTCTTCAAGAAAAATCTTGATGATTGGATGGGAAATGGGAAATTCACCCCAGAGATCACTTCTGTGGCTCTGTTCAACAGGGGCACAGGAAAATAACTTTCTTGGGTGGTGAAAGCCAGGGTACATTTTTTGGCTAGGCTTGTATGGGCCCTAGGGCCAATAGCCTAATACCTACCTATGAACCTATGAACCTATGCTCATCTCAAGAATACATACCACAAACCTGTCATACACAGTATCATGCATGCCCTCATCAACTGCATCAGGGTATGGGAAAGAAATAGCAGGGCCAACAGGCGCTGCAGTTAATGTAATAGCTACGCTTGTGAGGGGACCTGCTGACAGTACTTTAGCAACCTGTTCTGTATGTATGAGCCTGTGGCACTACACAACACTGAGGTGACATGTTTGAAGGCTACCTGTCTGTGATAAGGGGTATGTATGCAGGGTCACACTGTATGACAACAGTGTCCATCACACACTGTTGCATACATACACACCTGGTACATATACATATAAAGCTGTACCTTGCCTATGACATGGTCGGTGTATTCCCAGTCTGCCATACTCCCTCTTGGGAGTCTCTGCAGGGCCACAGCCTGCAGACACACAGACACCTGGAACACAAACAGAATACAGCATGTCAGACTACATTCTGTCAGTGGTACTAACAGCAATAATGCATCCTGGCTAATAAGGTGCATACACCCGTATGTGTACCCATAACAAATGCAAGCAGATAGCACCTTATACAGTATTACAGAGTAACACTGTACTATATTCACCCTGTGCATCAAACCCATATTAGCATGTCCCTGCATCGATATTATGGGTGACAGGGATGTGGCACAGGTATCATCTTATGCACAGGGTGTGGTGTGGGTTTTCCAGAGGCCTAGGCTGGGCCATACGGTTGACAACATGTGTGTGTGTTTGGAGGGGTATCCATATCTGGGCTGTGCAGAGGTGCTGTGTGTGTCTGAAGGTGACCTGCCTGTGATACAGATGTGTGTGTGTGTGTGTGTATGTATGCACACAGTCACACCATGTGCCTGCCCTACACAGGTGTATGTTGGACAGCTGTGGACCGTACATGGCAGGGTGTCCAGTTCACTGTCTCCAGCCATGGACATGGGAACTGATCCTGCCTGGGGTATCAATGGCACCACCAGGCCCAAGGCAAGATGCAGTACTGTTTCCTGATGGTAACTGCTCTCTGCTGGATCCATGTCCCTGATGGGCTCAGCCAATACCACATGCCCATGGCCTGCTCTGGTGTGATGTGGACAGCAAACCCCCTTCAGTAGTGCTGGTGTCACTACCACTATGGGAGTGTGAAGGTGTACAGCTCCATAGACTCAAAGCTGCTGTTGGTGCTGACCTACATCCACATAGCCGATGCCTATCTCCCACCACATGCTCTAGCACAGACATGCCACATTCGAGGATTGCCAAGGTCTCACCCCACCATATATTCATGACCTCAGTATTTTGATTGTAGCCTCAACAAGGTCATGTATGTCACCACGTAAATAAGGAAGAGTTGCATCCACCACACTGAGTATTCGTCTAGTGTGGCATTCACTACATGCCTGTGCATCAATGACAGCCCGAAACATGCATCTGGTGACACCTGCTGTGGCACTTGCACAGCAGCTTGATGAGCAGCAGTCATCCTGCGAGCACCCCTGTCCATCCACCTGTGTGGAACCTCACCTGTACTCTGGCTATGGCCAGTGTCTACACTCACACCTGCCATAGTCACCACACTAGCCTGTTCCATGCCACCACCTGCCAACTGTCCATCATCTGTCGCCACTGGTAATGGATTATGTGTGGGCATTTTCACTGTGTGCAAGGATCATGTGGACAACAGTGGGATGCCAACCAATGGCACAGATTCAGCCCATGACAAACCCACCTGTACCTCACTAGTCCTGTCATCATTGTCAGAGTCTGCAGAGACAATGACAGTTTTCAAGCATGAGGGACCCCGAACCCCATCAGCACTTGTGAGGGGAAGACAGCATATGTACACACACACACACACACACACACACACACACACACACACACACACACACACGCATGTGTGTATATATACACACACACACACACACACACACACACACACACACGCATGCGTACACACACACACACACACACACACACACACACACACACACACACTTACAGATGAGGTGGCACCAATCTGTTACACAGACCTGGCATTACCCAGATGGTGACATGCATGACACACGTCCCTCAACATCATGCATTGCAGTCAGTTTTACTACATGTAGCTAACAATATAGAGCTCTGGGATATGTGAGTAGTGTTAGTAGGTGATGGCCCTTCCCCAGCACAGACTGCACCCATGTACACATCATTGCTGTTCACCTATATAGCACAGTGGTAAATACTACAGAACATGCCTCACAACTGTACAGATCCTTGTGGGATGTGTAGATGTCTGGCTCATATGTTTGCTCTGTTTCGCATAGACCCCTGTGTTTATCTGATACATAACTGGGATGATCTGAGGAGTGACGTCACTAATTAATGACATACATTTGAGTTTCAGACCTCCATATGTTCATAGGTAGGTACTAGGCTATCTGCCCGAAGGCATTTATAAGCCTAGCCAGAATGTGTTGGCTTTCAGCGACCCCTTAGATTAGTTCCCTGTGCCTCTGTCCAGCAGAGCCAATGAAGTGATCCCCAGGGTAAACGTTCTGTTTCCCATCCACTCATCAAGGTTTCTTTTGAAGAGTGCTAGCAAGGAGCTCTGCCTAATGTAAATTGGAATCTTTTTCCAAAGCATGGGAAGTCTCTGGGACAGGAATCTATCCCAACAGCACGTCCTATTTATTGTTGTGGTGAGGTTTAGATCCCTAGAGTGTGTGGCTCAAGGAGATAAGGTTTTCTTTAGGTAGAGCATGTCCATCAATTCTGGGTTGAACATGGCCCTTTATGTCAGGCAGAGATCACCTCTGAGCAGGCAGCATGCAACCGAGTACAGCTGGAATTTCTTCAGTTGAGCTGCATAGGGCATATGTTTGAGACCGGTGATCCTCTTGGTGAGGTATTTCTGTGGTCTTTCCAACTGTTGCAGGTGTCTTGTATGGTACATCCCAAATAGGGCGTTGTACTCTATGATGGGTCGGATGAGTGATGAGTAGAGGGGCACAATGACCTCTTTTGATCTGGATGCAAACCCTTTTGTGATTAGGTGGACCACATAGAAGGATTTTCTAACCACTTTGGCAATGTGATTATCAAAGGAGAGATTACTATCTACTTGGGTCCCCAGATCCCTTATTACGTTTTCTGTATTTAGGGGACTACCACCTCTGTGGTAGTTTGTGGGTACTTTGTTATTTCCAAAGGGAATAAATATGCACTTTTTGACATTTAGCTTGAGGCCATGATTTTGACATCAGGTATTCGTCTCAGTGAGACCCTTTTGGAGGATGTCTGTGTCAGCTGGTGAGTCAGTTATAGCCCCTAGTTTGCAGTTGTCTGTGAACTTGGTCAGCCATAGTCCTCCTGTGCTTGTCTGTACCTCTGAGAAGTATATGCCAAACAGGAGGGTTCCTAGGACTGAGCCCTGGGGAACGCCACTTGTAACCGGTTTAGAGTCAGACCTAGCTCCCACAACTCTCATCATGTGGGTTCTGTCCGTGAGCCAATTGGCAACCCATCTTGTGACATAGGGGTTTATGTTCAGACTGGTGAGCTTGTCTATAATACCAGAATGGGGAATGGTGTTGAAGGCCTTTGCAAGGTCTAGGTAGGCTGTGTGTACCGCCCTTCCCTCATCTATAGCCTTGGTAACTGTCTCAAAGAAGTCCACCAGGTTTAGGAGGCATGATCTGCCCTTAAGAAATCCAAACTGGGTAGGGTCCAGTGTTTGGAGGTTCCCAATATCTCTGTTAATGAGTTCCATGATGATGCACTCCATAGCCTTGCAGACCAAGCTAGTCAGGTTTATAGGGTGATAGTTCCCGGAGTCTGTTGTGGAGTGGAATAACCATTGCTGTGCACCACTCTATGGGTACGTAGCCTGTGGAGAGGCTGAGTATGAACAGTGTGTTTAGGTGAGGGTAGGATGCAGCCTGGGTCACCATCTGGTCACATTGATGCTGTGTTTTTTGGCTTTGGAGAGGGCTATTGTAACCTGAGTGTCTGTGATTTCAGGGGCTCTACATTCTTCTGGTATGGTTATGGGCCCTTTTGGGGGTGAGAGGGGGGTGAAGTTTGCACTGAACCTGTCTCCCAGGAATTTGGCAATATCAGTTGGTTCAGTGTATTTTGTGCCATTCTGCACTAACTCCGAGCAGATCTGAGCATTGCCACTTAGATTCTTGACAGAGCTAAAGAATGCCTTGTGGTTATTTTTGGAGTCCATGGCATGTTTTCTTTCAAAGCTCACCTTGGACGATTTTATGAGGGATCATAGTTTCTTGCTGATACTAATCAGAGATGTCTTTCCTTCTTGGGATTTTACTCTTCTCTGTACTAGTTTCCTCCTTCTATTGTATAGCTTGTTTATGGCAGGGGTCCACCAGACTGGTTTCCTTTTCTTGGAGGAATGAGTATTGGTTTTGCTTGGGATAGCACTATCCATGCATTCTTATAGGTGCCCATAGAATGCATTAGTAAAGGATTTTGCAGCTTGTACAGCATTATCCTTCAGCATGAGGGCTTTGAAACTTTCCACCTCTGTCTTAAGTAACGTGAAGTTTGCTTTTGAAAAGTTTTTCAAGGTGGTTTCCTTGTCCAGGGGTGGGGGCAGAATGTGGATATCCAAAGTGATTTGTTTATGGTCAGATCTAACTAGCGAGGGGTTGACCACTGGTGTGGAACACCAGTTACCCATGTTGGTGATGACCAGGTCCAATATGTTGTCACCTCTGGTGGGAGTGTTGGCCAGCTGTTCCAGGGCATTTGAGTTTATAAATTCTAGGAAATGTTGGACAAGGGAGTTAGTACTTGAGTAGTTCTCCCAGTTAATGTTTGGGTAGTTGAAATCACCCAATATTAGGGTATTTGGAAGAACCTTTATGTTACCCAGTGTTTCCAGAAATGCAGAATGGGGGACCTGGGACATGGTGGGTGATTTGTAGCAAGCTACAATTTGAATTGCAGTTTTGTCTGCTGTTAGTTGCACATGGATAATCTCTGAAGCATCATGTTGTGCCACTAACCTGGAGGTGTGGGTATCCTTGATGAATAATGCCTTTTGTATTTTGGTCCGGGTTCTGTGGCTGAAATGTATGGTATGAGTTGTAGCCTGGTAGTGCTGGGTTGCTCTCTGCAGCCTTAAACCAGGTTTCTGTTACTGCACATATATCAATTTTCTCCATACTGAGGAGTGCCTCAAGTGCGTGCATTTTGAGGTTTAGACTTCTGGCATTGAGTAGTATTATCCTCAGATTTTTGTTACTTGTGCTATTTATGGTGGTGGGTTTGTCTTTTGAGCCTTGCCTAAAAAAGGCACTATGGAGGTGGAAAGAGCATTGGCCAGTATTCAAAAGCCTAAGGGTGACAGGTGCAAGCCATCTCTAGTGAAGCAGCATGGCTTGTCGAGCATGTTATCCCAGGCAGACAGACACTGGATCCCCTTTGAATGACACCAGAAACTTAGCCAATTGTTGAAATTGATAATATTTTCTTTATACAGTGGTATCATTCTTGGTGAGGGCAGGATGCTACTCAGGGTCAGGGTCATACCGGCCTGGGCTATGTGATCAGAGAGCTCTTCCATGTTTCTTTTCATGTAGTCCAGGGAGGTACGGCTCAGGTCATTCACACCAACATGGACAATGACAGAGTTGTATTTGTACTTGTTCTGGAGTGACCTGAGTGCTTGTGTTATGTGGCGGATCCTGGCACCCGACAGGCAGCTAACAGTAAGCTTCTCCTTATTCAGCCTAGTGAGTGGGATGTCAGTGTGCCTGACTATAGAGTCACCTATTACTAGTATTTTGGGTATGTTATTTTGCTTTGAGGACTGTGATTGCATGGCACATTGGTTTTGTGAAGTATGTGTTTCATGGTTTGTGTTGGGGGGGGTGGAGGCTGCTTGGATGTCTGCTTTGGAGGGCTCTGTTGCTTTTGCAGATTTTTATTTAGAGCCTTCGAGTATGTTTTTGTGTATTTATGTGTGTTTTTTGCCGGTGCTGGTTTAATGGGTCTATGTGAGACTGGTGGTGTGATGCCAGTATTTCCCTTGTCCTCTTGACTGTCTAATCCAGTCTTGGGTTGAGAGAGCTTAGCTTCCAGTTTGGCTGTATAATTGAATCTCTCGCATGTATTAGTATTTGGTGGTAGGAGGAGAGGGTTGCCTGTGTACATGAGGCAGTTGTAACATTGCCTCAAAATGCCCAGATTCACCAGTTGGACTGGAGAGTACACCTGAAACTGCCCTTTGGACGTGCCTGGATAAGTACAGTAAACTGTTTTACTGAATGGCTGGTAAGGTCGAATAGACAGCCTTGTCCTTCTGTAGTGCTAGGGTTTATAAGTGCTTGCCATGAGTTTTGAGCAAGTGCCAGGCTGAGAAATGAATGGCTTGAGTGCTTAAGTTGAAAGTTTGTCTAGTTCCTAGGGAAAAATTGAAGAGGACACTTTGTGGAGCCGGGAATAGTTATACCCTAGCTAACCGGCGCTGCCCGGTGCACAAAACTGGGCAAATGCATTTTTTATAGCAGGGAAATGAAAGAGAAATTAGCCCAAAATGGCCAATAAACTACTACTTTCTGGGCTGAAACCACTCCTCCAGGGACAGATAGGCTGCTCAAAGCTCCCCTCTCTCACAGGTGAACAGAGAAACTTCCTTCTATCCAAGTAAGGTATGGGCAAACACAGAGATTTGTAACACAGCCCTGAATTCAGCACTAACCTGAAAACTGGACTATAGTAGCTTAGAAAGGCGGGAAACAAGTATATATTTTTTTCAGAAAATAAAGCAGATACAATCAAAAAAACACTTTAAATGCGCATAAAAAGATGCTTATTGGTATATATCTCAGTTCAGAGGTTGGGAGGATGGCCTAATGGTTAAGGTGTTTGCCTTCCAAACACAAGGTACAGTGTTTGAACCTCACAGGGGATAATTGGCTAGGCTTAAAATGACTCGCAAGGGCAGTTAGCCTAGTACTAATCTATAAACCTATAGTCAATGCCCCTAGTAATAAAGTAGGAAGAAACAGAAATACAGTAAAAGCAGATGAATAAAGTGCAATTTTTTTATATATATAAAACAATAGAAAACGAACGATCTGATTTAAACAAGTTAACCAGTTAATCAGAAAAAAACTCAAAACTGAGCCCTGTTCCAGCACTCTTCAATCAGACAAGTTCTAACTGCACACTCCTGCTACTAGGGTGCAGGGGAACCTTCTTCAAAACAGATGGCCTGGATCAGTGCTCAAGTTATACAAACAAAGCTAGATTCAGTGGGCCTGAATCTGGTCCTATGCTACAGCAACAAGGCGCACCAATTTCAGAAAGAAACAGTTCGAATAAGCAGGCACAATAAGCCTGCGACCAGAAATTCCTAGCTCAGAAGGGCAGAATCCAGCCTTTCCTTCCACAAGAGTGCAGACCACAAACCTTCTTAATGTAGAATAACTGGCCTGAAGCCCAAGTGCTTAAACCAGAACTAATACACTTTTAGAATAACAGACACTGAGCTTTCAATTAGCAATTCCCAGCTTAGAAGGATGTAAGCTACCTGTCCTGCACAACAGTGCAGACCACAAACCTTCTTAATGTAAAGCAACCAGTATGAAGCCCAAGTGCTTAAACCAAAAGACAGAATAACAGTTACAATTTAATCAGGCTACTACCAAGCAACAATAAGTGCAGCAGAATAAATAAAATTGAGTACTTTTAAGAAGAGGCAAAAGCAAAATAAAGTAGAAGGAAACACAAATACAGTAAAAGTAGATTCATTTTTTTTTTTTTAGTAAAGTGCAAGGAGAGAGGAAGGAAGAACCTAAGTGGGTTGGCCTTCTCAAATCTTCTCTCTGTATGATGTAGGGTGAACACTAGACTCAGAATATGATCTCACTGTATTTGGTTAAGAGAGCAAATGAGATGAACTCAGGAGGAGTGTTCAAATACAGACTTACAGGAGGGGCAGGCAATTCCAGAGCCGCCAACACTAACACCAAAACAAGAACAGGGAGGGAGAGTGGGTGGGGACAAACAAGAAGAAGAATAAGTACAGTTGTACAGATTACAGAGATATTAAATCAAAATGTAGACAAAAAATGAGAATAAACACTTATCTTTTCTCAATATCACAGCTGTTAGTAGGTCAATCTCTCTGCAGCAGCCTGAGCAACAGGTATATCTGATTTAAAACACAGGACAGAAACCAAACAATACAGATGCAGGAATACTTTGGATGGATGAAACTAGTTCTGAAAACTTACTGCCACTAAGAAAACAGACAAGGCCCGAGAAAGGATTTCACTACATCTGAGGTCAACACTAAGAGATATACAGCTATAACACACAATAAGAAGAAGTAGTACAGTTGTACAGATTACAGAGATATTAAATCAAAATGCATACAAAAATGAGAATAAACACTTATCTTTTCTCAATATCACAGCTGGCAGTAGGTCAATCTCTCTGCAGTAAATGTATGGTCATACAATTCCTGTTACACCACTAACCTTCTAAGCTTACATTGGATATGATAAGTGTACACAACCCTGTTAACATGCCATGTTCTTGTAATATATAAAATGAGACCCCAGTAATGCATTCAAATATATTACCCACCTTTCATGTGACATATGACCTGCGCAATCCAATCGATAAACAAATATGTTACATGTAAAATATAATGAATTAAATATATACAATATGGTGGTTGCATAAGTGTGCACACCCTTAAAATGATATTTTGTTGAAGCACCTTGTAAGTGACTTACAGCATTCACTCTTCTTGGGAAGGTGTTTATTAGCATGGCACATCTTGACTTGGCATTATTTGGCCACTCTTCCTTGCAAAGGTCCCCCAACTCTGTCAGATTGCAAGGGCAGCTCATGTGCACAGCCTTGTCAGGTCACACTGGGGTTTTGCTATCGGGTTTAGTTCTAGGTTCTGGCTGGGCCAATCCATAACCATGTGTGTGTTCAGGTGGAGCCATTCTTAGGTAGTTTTGGATGTATGCTTTGGGTCTTTGTCATGTTGAAGGCTGATACCCCTCCCCATCCTCAGCATTCTTGCAGATGCCTGATGGATGTGGGCCAGATGTGAGTGTTATTTTGAACTGTTCAGAATTCCCACCACTGTGACTACAGGCCCGGCTCTGGATTTAGAGCAGCATCCTCACAGCAGGCCAATGCCACCCGTGCGATTCACCATTGGGATGGTGGTCTTCAGGTGAAAAGAAGTATTGCTTGTGCACCACACATACCTTTTGGTATTGTGGCTGTGAGGTCGATCCATAGTCTCATTACACCATAACACATTTTCACACATGCCTTTGGGAGACTTGATGTGCTGTATTGCAAGTTGTATCCACCCCTGGATGTTTTTTGGTGTGGGGAAATGCTTCCATCTTCTGACCCTACCCCATAGGCAAGACTTATGCAGAATATGGGAGATTGTTCTCACATGTAGTACACAACACCAGTACTTGCAAGAGATTCCTGCAGCTCCCTCAGTGTTGCTGTATGTCTTCTGGCAGCCACCCTGACCAGGTTTGGACATGTCTTTTCATCAGTTTTGGAGGGACGTCAGGTTCTTTTCAACAGCACTGTTGTCCCATATGACTGTCTCCACTGTGTTCCATGGTGTATGTAATACTGTGGTAATGTTGTTGTACTCTACTCCTGAGTGATACCTTTCAAATATGAGATCCCTTTGCTGCTTTGTAAGCTGTCTGCAAGCCATGGCTGTTGCAGGCAACTGAGCAAATGTCATGAATATACTACTTGGAGAGCAGACTGTTATTTGGTGTTACTCAGAGTGCCTTTACTTGATGGCGGGTGTATACCCAAGCAGAATGAATGCTATCAGTAAATCACAAGCTGCTGCAATAAAATATTATTTGAGGGGTGTGTACACGTATGCATCCAGCTTATTGTAAGGTTTGTATACTCCATATATGGTGCCCAACAGATTGGTTGGTTTTACAAGTGAAGTGTTCATGTTATAGGTCACATTAAAGGTTGGAAAAGGTGTGGACTGACATACTGTGGTCTCAATTTATATATTTCACAAACACCTGGCATCTTAACAGGGGTGTGTACACTGTTTATATCCACTATATGAGTAATGTTTCACACATGTCCCTACCTTAGGCCATGTGTCCCCCATTTTGCTGGTCTCTGTCCAGAAGTCTTGCACTGACAGGTTTTGAGATATGCTACAGGAATGTTAATTCTCTTCAGATAGGCTCCTGTGGTGACCACTGTGATGCAATGCAGTTAACCCCACCACAAGTGAAGATGCACATAAAGCAATATGGCTATGACTGACAGTTGTGTGCATGGTAAAGTGCATCCCCTTCACATGCCTGGGTATTGGTAAACCACAACAGAACAATTCCATACTCACCAGCTTCAAGCTGCTGTCCCACATGCAGACCAGAGGTTCCTAGGTAGTTGTGGGAGAGAGGTATTGTCAGCAGACTCACATGTGGCATTGGCACAGGATGGATGCAGCATGTCTGCACATTTACAGTACAACCCCCAATACTACACAATTTGTTGTCCTTCACCACAGATGGACACTTCTGTGCACTAGAAAACCCTATCCATAACTGCAATCTGACCTGACACATGCATGTAGATACTCTACAGATACAAGTATGTCTGTTACATTAGTCTAGTAATCTCCATTGGGGCCTTACCTGCATGCTCCTAGTCCATTGTCTCGGTGCCACCCACCTCCAGCATGTGGGGGTCTGTACCCTGATGTTGTACTGGGATGGGTGCCCCAAGGTTGATGAGGAGCTCCTCAGTGGGTGTCAGTGGGGGCTGCATGGCTGGGCCCCCACCTGTGTCTGTGCAGTCCCTGGCAATGACAGCAGCCCTTTGCCAGGCATGGTGTATGAGGTCGGTTGCATGATGTCGGACCTGGTTGTATGTACATGCATGCAGGCCGACGTTGTTTACCCTGTGGACAAGGTCATCCCACAGGGCGATCCTCTCCCGCAGATGTTGCTGGATCCGGCCAAACATTATTGCATGGTTCTGTACTATGGCTTCTATGATTATAGTTGTCTCAGCCACTGAAAATGTTGCCACTCACTGATGCGACATTGCACCTGGAAGACATAAACACTGAAACACATCACAGAACCTCATACATTTGGTAACAGTATGTACAGGACCTGCACATGTACATTGAATACCAGTAGCCACCACTCACAACCACACCATACCCCTGTAATCTATCAGCACAGTATCAGCTTGCATTGCACTCCTGGTCCTGATGTGTCATATTCCCCCCAATGAGGGCCATACACTCGAACATCTACATTAATGGTAAGTGTACACAACTGTACTATGTTCTTCATGTTTCACTGTTGCATTCATTACATTCAAACACCTCACCTATTGTCTCAGCAGAACTATCAAATTCTGCACACTCAGCTCCAAACTCTGAAACTTGCAGCATGGCTAATCAACTAATTTTACCAACCACATCTCTTAGTAAACCTGTGATAGATGTCATTCTGGAAGCCAGAAGGCCTAGTACTAGAAAATCTTATGCTGATAAATGGAAGAGATTCTGTGCTTGGAACCAAGCACAAGGAATAGACACAGCAAAGCCCAATATTCCTCAGATTTTACAATACTTAACTGAGATGCTTGACAAGGTCCTATCTTTTTCTTCAATAAAAATCCTTGCCTCTGCCATCTCGGCTCATTACAATACAGCGCCTCCCCTCTTTTCTCATCCACTGCTAAAACAATACCTCAGAGGGGCCAAAATTTTAAGGCCTCCCAGGAGAGCACCAACTCCTGCATGGGACCTCAATTTTGTGCTGGAAAAACTCACCTTGCCTCCTTTTGAACCAGCAGCTACTGTGGATATAAAATGTCTTTCCTGGAAGACAGCTTTTCTGTTGGCAGTCACTTCAGCTAGAAGGGTTTCAGAACTACAGGCTCTCATGGCAGTGGAGCCTTTCATTATTTTTTACCCAGACAGGGTGACCCTCAGGACCAATCCTTATTTTATGCCTAAGGTGGTATTCAGTGTGGCTCTTAACCAGACCATTCACCTGCCAACTTTTTTCGCAAATCTGCAGAACAAGGGGGAGCGGATTCTGCATTCATTACATGTACACAGATGACTAAGATTCTACTTAAACAGGATAAAATCTCTAAGAAAGTCTGAGCAACTGCTGGTAGCATTTGCTGCAGGATCAGAGGGGAAGGCCATATCAAAGCAGACTATTTCTAAATGGATAAGCCATTGCATTCGTTTCTGCTACTTGCACCATGGTAAACCTGTGCCGAAGGGGATCAGATCCCATTCCACCAGGGCTGCCTCTACTTCAGCAGCCTTTCTCAGAGGGGTCCCTACCAAAGACATTCTAGAAGCTGCTACTTGGGGCTCATTTCATACATTCACAAAGCATTATCATTTACCTCTCTTCTCTAAATCCAGGGCAGGCTTTGCCACTGCAGTCCTGCAGGGCCTTATAGCTGCTCCTAATACTGTTTAGTTCCATCCTCCCATCCATAGCTTTGGGATTCTACCCAAATGTTATGACTGCAACAGTGAAACATGAAGAACATAGTACAGTTGTGTACACTTACCATAAATGTAGATGTTCAAGTGTATTCACTTTTGCAGTCTGGATTACCCACCCCCATCCCCCTTTCTATACCTTTTCTTTCCATCACTGTACTCAAAAGCCTTTGTGGTGTATTTGCTTTTAGTTGAAGGTAAATTTTATGTTTCTAAAGTGCATTTATATATTTACAATTTATATATTTATTTTTGCTCCCCATTTGGGGGGCACCTGACATCTGGGGCAAGAAAAAGCTGATTAAAATGGTGTCGGCTGCATGTTTTATACCCCTGACATCATGGAAGAGGAGACAGCAACTATGTTTCTAAAGTGCATTTATATATTTACAATTTATATATTTATTTTTGCTCCCCATTTGGGGGGCACCAGACATCTGGGGCAAGAAAAAGCTGATTAAAATGGTGTTGGCTGCATGTTTTATACCCCTGACATCATGGAAGAGGCGACAGCAACTGACGCAGGACCCAAGACTTTGTTATTGCTGCCAGCAGATTACCCCAAATGTAATGACTGCAACAGTGAAACATGAAGAACATAGTACAGTTGTGTACACTTACCATAAATGTAGATGTTCGAGTGTATTCACTGTTGCAGTCATTACATTTGGGATAATCTGCTGGCAGGTTGCCCTCAGTCGGCCTGAATAACAAAGTCTTGGGTCCTGCGTTGGTTGCTGTCTCCTCTTCCACGATGTCAGGTTGTAAGGGGTATAAAACATGCAGCCGACACCATTTTATTCAGTTTTTTCTTGCCCCAGATGTCAGGTGCCCCCCAAATGGGGAGCAAAAATAAATATATAAACTGTAAATATATAAATGCACTTTAGAAACATAAAATTTACCTTCAACTAAAAGCAAATACACCACAAAGGTATAGAAAGGGGTCTGGCGGGTGAGTAATCCAGACTGCAACAGTGAATACACTCGAACATCTACATTTATGTTAAGTGTAAACAACTGTACTATGTTCTTCATGTTTCACTGTTGCAGTCATTACATTTGGGTAGAATCCCAAGGCTTTGGATGGGAGGATGGAATTAAACGGCATTAGGAGCAGCTATAAGGCCTTGCAGGACTGCAGACACAAAGCCTGCCCAGGATTTAGAGAAGAGAGGTAAATGATAATGCTTTGTGAATGTATGAACTGAGCTCCAAGTAGCAGCATCTAGAATGTCTTTGGTAGGGACCCCACTGAGAAAAGCTGCTGAAGTAGAGGCAGCCCTGGTGGAATGGGATCTGATCCCCTTGGGCACAGGTTTACCACGGTGCAAGTAGTAGAAACAAATGCAATGGCTTATCCATTTAGAAATAGTCTGCTTTGATATAGCCTTCCCCTCTGATCCTGCAGCAAATGCTACCAGTAGTTGCTCAGACTTTCTTAGAGATTTTGTCCTGTTTAAGTAGAATCTTAGTTGTTTGTGTATATCCAGTGAATGCAGAATCTGCTCCCCCTTGTTCTGCGGATTTGGGAAAAATTTGGCAGGTGAATAGTCTGGTTAAGAGCCACACTGGATACCACCTTAGGCATAAAAGAAGGATTGGTCCTGAGGGCCACCCTGTCCGGGTAAAAAATAATGAAAGGCTCCACTGCCATGAGAGTCTGTAGTTCTGAAATGCTTCTAGCTGAAGTGACTGCCAACAGAAAAGCTGTCTTCCAGGAAAGAAATTTTATATCTGCAGTAGCTGCTGGTTCAAAAGGAGTCAGGGTGAGTTTTTTCAGCACAAAATTGAGGTCCCATGCAGGAGTTGGTGCTCTCCTGGGAGGCCTTAAAATTATGGCCCCTCTGAGGTACTGTTTTAGCAGTGGATGAGAAAAGAGGGGAGGCTCTGTGTTGTAATGAGCCGAGATGGCAGAGGCATGGATTTTTATTGAAGAAAAAGATAGGCCCTTGTCAAGCATCTTAGTTAAGTATTGTAAAATCTGAGGAATATTGGGCTTTGCTGTGTCTATTCCTTGCGCTTGGTTCCAAGCACAGAATCTCTTCCATTTATCAGCATAAGATTTTCTAGTACTAGACCTTCTGGCTTCCAAAATGACATCCATCATAGGTTTACTGAGAGATGTGGTTGGTAAAATTAGTTGATTAGCCATGCTTCAAGATTCAGAGTTTGGAGCTGAGTGTGCAGAATTTGATAGTTCTGCTGAAACAATAGGTGAGGTGTTTGAGGTAAGTACCACGGAGGAAGGTGTGACATATTCCTTAGAAGCAGGTGCCAGTGTTGGCGAGGCCAGTCCGGAGCTATTAGAATAATTTCTGTTTTTTCCTGTCTGACTTTTAGTAAGACCTTGGAGAGTAGAGGCAGAGGGGGAAAGGCATAGACTGATAGGTTTTTCCAGCTGAAGGATAGAGCATCCACTTTACATGCTTTTTTGTGATGAGTTCTTGTGCAGAATTTGTCCAACTGATAATTTTGGGGAGAGGCAAATAAATCTATGTCTGGGCTTCCCCATTTCTGTGTTAACATGCTGAAGATTTGTGGATCCAGTTTCCATTTGTGCAGGTCCATAAGATTTCTGCTTAGGTCATCTGCCAGAGTATTTTGCTTTCCTGGCAGGAATTGAGCTTGAAGATGTATTTGGTAATTCAAGGCTGTGTTCCACAAGGCCATGACCAGTCTGCAAAGGGGGTAGGAATGGGTACCCCCTTGCTTGTTTATGTACCACATAACTGTGGTGTTGTCCGTCTTTATCAGTTGTTGTTCTGGATGAAGTAAGTCCTTGAAGGCTGTCAGATCATTCTGAACAGCTAGCATTTCTTTCTGGTTGATATGTAGATGCATTTGGTTTGGGCTCCATTTGCTCTGAATGCATCTCCCTGCCAGATGGGCCCCCCCAAGCATAGTCTGATGCATCTGTAGTTATGGTTTGTGTGACAGGAGGTAGAGTAAATGACAGTCCCTTGTTTTGGTGACATGTCTCTGCCCACCAAAGAAACTCCTGTTGCAGGCAGGGAATGAGAGGAAAATTGTTTCCAGGCTGTGACAATGTTGACTCCATAAGTTTTTTAGGTACCATTGAAGTTTCCTCATATGCAGTCTCACATATGGAATTAGTAGAATGCAGGATGCCATGCACCCCAAAGCCTGCAGAATTTGTCATGCAGATAACTGGGTTTTTGTTGCCATTCGTTTGAAGTATGTTGTCAATTGCATTTGCTTGTCTGGCATGAGGTAAGCCATCTGGGCAGTTGTATTCAAGCTTGCACCCAGGAATGTAATTATTTGAGAGGGTACCAGTTGTGATTTCTTTTCGTTTATGGTGTACCCTAGGCATGCTAGAAGCCTTTTTACAAATGCCAGATGTTGAAGAAGAGTGTCCTTGTCCTCTGCCTGAATGAGACAATCATCCAGATAAGGATAAATTTGAATGTTTTTTTGTCTGCAGAATGCAATTACTGGTGCCAGGCACTTTGTAAAGACCCTGGGCGCAGTAGATAAGCCAAAGGGCAGTGCAGAGAATTGGTAATGCAAAAAGCCTGCTTTGAAGTGGAGGTATCTTCTGCAAGATTCCCCTATTGGGATATGCAGGTATGCCTCTTTTAAGTCTAGAGTTACCAACCAGGCATTCTTGCCTAGCATAGGCAGTAGCTGTTGGAAAGTCAGCGTTTTGAATTTTCGAATGTCCAGGAATGTGTTCAGAATTGATAAGTCCAGTATTGGATGCCATGATTTGTTTTTTCTGGGTACCAGGAAAAGTCTTGAAAAAAATCCTTGTCCTTTTTACTTTTCTGGTACCGGTTGAATAGCCCCCATATCCATGAGGGACATGACTTGTTTCTGGGCCTCTGCCCACTGGTTTTGTGGTGGATCTGGCCATCCATTTGGAATTGGTAAAGTATGGAAATGAAATCTGTACCCCTGGGATACTATGTTTAATACCCACTTGTCCTGGGTAATTAACTGCCAATTTGGAGCATGAAGTGCTAGTTTTCCCCCCAAGGGGGCTGCCAAAAGATAAGTGCTTGGAGATGGTAGAGGAAAGTCATTGAGACTGCTTACTGTAGGGTTGTGCTTTGTTGCCTCCAGATTTGGTGGTGGAGGCACCCCATTGCTTTGACCTGTAAGATCCCTGTGATTGATATCTGGAGCCTTTGGAGCACCTGGGTTTGCCCTGAGTGGCTCTGTTGGACACAGGAAAGGACCAGTTCTTAGTAGGCCAGTGCCTACTGTACCTGGGTGGCTGCACTTGCAAGAAATCTTTTACAGTTTTCATAGATTTAGCTTTGTCTTCCATTTTCTTTTATTACCAAACAGGTTATCATGCTGTAAAGGGGCATCCAACAATTTAGCTTTAACATGATCAGGCAGATTTTGCTCCTTGAGCCAGGCATGCCTTCTTATCACAGATCCAGTTACGGCGGCCCTGCAAGAGGCCTCCAAGGAATCAAAACCACATTGCAAAGTATGCTTTCCAGAATGCAATAAATCCTGTAACTCTTTATTTTCCACACAATCAGGAATCAACATAATTTTCTGTTTCTGTAAGCCCATAACATGCTGTTGATATTTAAGCATATGAAACTGGCAGTTTAAAGCCCTGATTGCCAAGGTTGCAGACATATACACCTTCTTACCCCATCTATCCAGCGCCCTGGAATCTCTATCAGAAGGGGTAGGATTTTTGGCTGTAGAAGCCTTAACACCCTTGGGACCCTGAGATATAGTCTCGGGATCAGCAGCAGGATTTTTGAAAAGAAATTTGTGGGAGTCAGGAACCCTGTAATATCTGTCTGGCTTACTAGGAGCCAGAGGCAGGGAATCAGGAGCCATGCTAGATTCCGAGAACACATCATCAACAATGTCTAATACAGGAGGTATTGCCAAAGGCCTATGCTGAGGAAGAAGAAGAAAATCCCTAAGCCTCTTTTTTGATTCAGAGAAGTTCTGACTCTCCCAGTGAAAATGTTCCCTTAAAGTATGCAAAGTCTGTCCAAAAGAGTAATCCTCAGGAGGAGATGCAGATGGGATGGATTCCTCTGCATCAGAATCCTCATAAGGTGGAATAGGACATTTCTGATCAGAAGAGGAATCAGAAGAAATGGAAACCTGATCTGAAGATTCATGATCAGTTCCTTGCCTAGGCCTCTTAGTGGGGGGGGGGGGGGTTGGGAACCCCTGATCAAGGTAATTAAATCCTCAGCCATTTTGATCATTTGTTTTTTAGGCATAGGGGCCTGAGCACGTCGCTCATGCATCGGTTTTTTAGACATAGAAGTTGGTTTTGACCTTGATTTTGTTGATGGCATTGGTTTAATATAAAAATGTTGAGGCCTGAAAACACTCTCAGAAGCTGGTGCCTGCTCAGTGGCTCCGGACCCATCCAAGGGAGAGACATCAGCGGATTCAATACTTTGCGAATCTCATGGCATACCAGACTCCGAATGGGTCTCGGTAGAGGCCTGCGACTCAAAAGTAGCGGGTATCAGGGGCTGCAAAAGTGCCTCACTGAGTACTGGCGAACCGGCGACTGGCTTAGGAGAAGCTTTGTCGTCAGTTTTGGACCTCGACAGTCTGTCTCTGTCTTTTTCCTTGCGTTTTTTGTGAACTCCGGTAGTCGGATTGCTAACCGATGACATTTCAGGGTAGTTAAATCTTGAACCAAAATATTTAGAAGCAAAAATATACCAACGCTTAATAGTGCATTGGTTAAATTTAGCACAAAACCGACAGTAAGGACGTTGTGATCAGGGCCTAGGCAAGAAATACAGTACAAATGAAAATCCTTATGAGGTATTTGCTTCCCACAAGTAATGCAATTATTAACTTTTACTGACATCGGTAAGGAGCAAGAAAAAGTTCCCCCAACGGAGTACTTAGCTTTAGTTTGAAGATTTCAGTTCTGAAACTCGAAAATGAAAATTTCAGGAGTCGGCCGACCAGCACTTACGAACTACTTCTGCTTCAGGCACTGCGTGGCAAGAAAGACTGATTAAAATGGCATTGGCTGCATGTTTTATACCCCTGACACCTATTGTCTCAGCAGAACTATCAAATTCTGCACACTCAGCTCCAAACTCTGAATCTTGCAGCATGGCTAATCAACTAATTTTACCAACCACATTTCTCAGTAAACCTGTGATGGATGTCATTTTGGAAGCCAGAAGGCCTAGTACTAGAAAAATCTTATGCTGATAAATGGAAAAGATTCTGTGCTTGGAACCAAGCACAAGGAATAGACACAGCAAAGCCCAATATTCCTCAGATTTTACAATACTTAACTGAGATGCTTGACAATGTCCTATCTTTTTCTTCAATAAAAATCCATGCCTCTGCCATCTCGGCTTATTACAACACAGAGCCTCCCCTCTTTTCTCACCCACTGCTAAAACAGTACCTTAGAGGGGCCAAAATTTTAAGGCCTCCCAGGAGAGCACCAACTCCTGCATGGGACCTCAATTTTGTGCTGGAAAAATTCACCCTGCCTCCTTTTGAACCAGCAGCTACTGCGGATGTAAAATTTCTTTCCTGGAAGACAGCTTTTCTGTTGGCAGTCACTTCAGCTAGAAGGGTTTCAGAACTACAAGCTCTCATAGCAGTGGAGCCTTTCATTATTTTTTACCCGGACAGGGTAGCCCTCAGGACCAATCCTTCTTTTATGCCTTAGGTGGTATCCAGTGTGGCTCTTAACCAGACCATTCACCTGCCAACTTTTTTCCCAAATCCGCAGAACAAGGGGGAGTGGATTCTGCATTCATTGAATGTACACAGACATCTAAGATTCTGCTTAAACAGGACAGAATCTCTAAGAAAGTCTGAGCAACTACTGGTAGCATTTGCTGCAGGATCAGAGGGGAAGGCTATATCAAAGCAGACTATTTCTAAATGGATAATCCATTGCATTTGTTTCTGCTACTTGCACCATGGTAAACCTGTGCCCAAGGGGATCAGATCCCATTCCACCAGGGCTGCCTCTATTTCAGTAGCTTTTCTCAGAGGGGTCCCCTACCAAAGACATTCTAGAAGCTGCTACTTGGAGCTCAGTTCATACGTTCACAAAGCATTATCATTTACCTCTCTTCTCTAAATTCATGGCAGGCTTTGCCACTGCAGTCCTGCAGGGCCTTATAGCTGCTCCTAATGCCATTTAGTTCTATCCTCCCATCCATAGCTTTGGGATTCTACCCAAATGTAATGACTGCAACAGTGAAACATGAAGAACATAGTATAGTTGTGTACAATTGCATAATCCTCTATTCCTCATTCAGGTCTGTGTAGAGGGATGACATTGGCCATATTCCATGTGGATGGGGTGTGGATGGTGCCAAGGCTTGGTGTGACTACAGTGTGTAATGGAGCTGGGAGCACATGCCTGAGTTCATGTAGGATGCAGACAGGAATGTTATCATGTCCCATGGATACTTACAATGTTATAATGTCCCATGGATACTTACATTTGTTGCCTTTCAGTAGATACTATGTACCTGCTCACTGGTAATGAGGGGATGGGTGCGGGTGCTGTGCATATCCACCTATAGTGATGCTGAGCTAGGGGGGGTGATGTTTGCCCTAACCCTATCTGCAGTAGGTTGGCTATAGTGATGTTGTGTATGTATGCGGTCTGATTGTCCACCATTACAGGTTGGGTTGGTTTGTTGCATCTGAGATTGCAGACATATGGGAAGATGGCCTTGTCATTGGCCTTGGTGGATGTGTCCAACTTGTACTCATAGTAAGCCTTACAAGTAATCCACCTGTGACCTTATATGCTTGATCAGACAACAGCTGACTTGATGCCAGGTTGGTGCCTGCTCCTACTTTGCCCTGTACAGCCAATATAGGGACCAAGTCTGTGGTTTGTGTAGTGCTGCTGTCCAGCAAAGGAGATTACTCTACTTTGGTGGAGGCAGGTTTTACAAGTAAGGTATTGCTGAGTCCATACAGCTATGTAGGTGATGATATAGCTGTTTGTAGTAGGCATGGACACAAAGTCATAACACAGTTGGACACCTCTCCAATTATTGTAGTACCCATGGGTGTATCAGGGCAATGCAACAACCAGTAGCTGTATTAATGTCACTCTGTTGGATGCACAGTAACTAAGATTACACATGTGTACAACATGTACAGCTTATTTAACTGACATTTTGCATCCCATGTCTATTGTTATGAGGTGGACAGATATACCTACTCATACTGACATGTGCACAGGTAATACTTGATTTACATTTCTGTTCTATGTCAGTATGGCACACTGTATTCACACTCTTGCTTCCCAGTCATCCCTCTCAACCCATTAGAGCAGGGCATCTGTAGGACACCAGACATACATGGGGGGCAATGGGACAAAATTAGTGACACTGTCTTAATACTGCTGTAACACACGTGAGTCATTCAATAGAACAGTAGCCTGTGCATTGACAGTCATACCCTGAAGGATGTCCAACACTCAAATGGCATGAAGAGAGGAGAAAGTCTAGGAGTGTGGTAGTGAGGGTAAGAACTTTTAATGTTGGCAGTATGACTGGTATAGGGTCAGAGCTAGCTGATATGATGGCCAGGGGAAGGTTGATATATTGTGTGTGCAAGAGACCAGATGGAAGAAGAGTACGGCTAGTTGTATGGGAGGTAGGTCACAATTGTGCTATCATGGTGTGGATGGGAAGAGAAAGGGGGTAGGGGTTATCCTGAAGGAACAGTATGCCAAGAGTGTTTTTGGAGGATGAAATGAGTGTCTGATAGAGTGATGTTTATGAAGCTGGAAAATGATGGTGTAATGATGACTTGTTAGTACATATGCTACGCAAGTTGGTTGTGCGATGGATGAGAAAGAGAAATGTGAAGTCAGTTGGATGACTTGGTGATAACTGTACCCAAAGGTGATAGAGTGGTGATTGCAGCAGATTTCAATGGGCATGTTGGTGAAGGGAACAGAGGAGGATGAGGAAGTGATGGGTATGTATGGTGTTAAGCAAAGGAATGCAGACGGTGAGATGGTAGTGGATTGTGCAAAAAGGATGGGCATGGCTGTGGTGAATACGTACTGTAACATGAGGAGGAGCATAGGGTGACATACAAGAGTGGAGGAAGATGCACACAGGTGGAATATATACAATGTAGGAGGGCCAGTTTGAAGGAGATTGGAGACTGTAAAGTGGTGACAGGGAAAGTGTATTTAGGCAGCATAGAATGTTGGTCTCTAAGATGATGTTAGTGGTCAGGAAGAGGAGGAATGTGAGGGCAGCACCAAGGATCATATGGTGGGAACTGGAACAGGGTGACTGTGAGGTGGAGTTCAGGGAAGAGTTAAGACAGGCACTGGGTGGCAGTGAAGATTTACCAAATATCTGGGTATGTACAGCAGAGCTACTAAGGGAGATGGCTAGAAAGGTGCTTGGTGTGACATGTGGGTGGAGGAAGGAGTACAAGGCAGCCTGGTGGTGGACTGAGGAAGAACAGGACAGTATACAGAGAAAGAGGTTGGGAAAGAAGGAGTGTAATTGTCAGAGAGATGAGGAAAGTAGACAGAAGTATGAGGAGATGAGGTGCATGGCAAAGAGAGAGGTGGCAAAGGCTAAGCATGAAGCATATGAAGAGTTGTATCACAGGTTGGACACTAAGAAGGGATAAAAAGACTTGTACTGATTGGCTAGACAGAGGACTGAGCGAGGAAAGATGTGCAGCAGATAAGGGTGATAAAGGATAATGAGGGAAACATACTCACAAGCGAGAGGAGTGTGTTGAGCAGATGGACAGATTTCTCTGAGAGGCTGATGAATGAAGAGAATGAGAGAGAAGGTTGGATGATGTGGGTATGGTGAATCAGAAGTGCAATGGCTTACCAAGGAAGAAGTTAGGATAGCTATGAAGAGGATGAATGCTGGAAAGCCTGTTGGTCCACATGACATACCTGTGGAAGCCTGATGGAGTTTAGGGGAAATGGCAGTGGTGTTTTTAACCAGATTGTTTAATTATATCTTGGAAAGTGAGAGGTTGCATGAGGAGTGGAGAGAAAGTGTTTGGGTACAGTTTTAAGAATACGGTTAATGGGCAGAGCTGTAGTACCTACAGAGGGATAACATTGATCAGTCACAGCATGAAGCTATGGGAAAGAGCAGTGGCAGCTAGATTAAGCAGGGAGGTGATGAGTAGTGGTCAGCAGTATGGTGTCATGCCAGGAAAGAGCACTACAGATGTGATGTTTGCTCTGAGAGTGTTGATGGAGAAGTACAGAGGAGGTCAGGAGTTGCTTTGTGTCCTTCTGGAATTAGAGAAAGCATACAACAGGGTGCCTAGAGAGGTGTTGTGGCATTGTATGAGGAAGTCATGAGTGGCAGAGATATATGTAAGAGTAGTACAGGATATGTACAAGGGTGGACAGAGGTGAGGTCTGCAATGGGAGTGATGGATGCATTTAAGGTGGAGGTGGGATGACTTCAGGGATCATCTGTGAGCCCTTTCTTATTTGCAATGGTGATGGACAGATTGACAGACAAGATCATACAGGAGTCCCTGTTGACTATGATGTTTGCAGCTGACATTGTGAACTGTACTGAGAGTAGGGAACAGATTTAGGAGAACCTGGAGAGATGGGGTTATACTCTAGACAGGAGAGGAATGAAGGCCAGCAGGACTATGACAGAATATCTGTGTGTGAATGAGAGGGAGGATAGCGGAATGTTGAGGATGCAGGGAGCAGAGTTGGCAAAGGTGGATGTGTTGCACTGATTGGGATCAACATTTCAGAGTAATGATAACTGTGGAGGACAGGTGAAGAAGAGAGTACAGCCAGGATGGAAAGGGTGGAAAAGAGTGCCAGGAGTGATTTGTGACAGACAAGTACAAGTAAAAGTGAAAGGGAAGGTCTACAAGAGGGTAGTGAGGCCAGCTATGTTATATGGGTTGGAGACAGTGGCATTGACAAAAAGGCAGGAGACAGAGCTGGATGTGGCAGAGTTACAGATGATAGGATTTGCACTGGGTGTGACAAGGATATGCAGGATTAGCAATGTGTATATGAGAGGGTCAGCCCATGTTGGACAGTTCTGAGACAAAGCTGGAGAGGCAAGATTACATTGGTTTGGACATGTGCTGAGGAGGGATGCTGAGTATATTGGGAAAAGCATGGTAAGGATGTAGCTGGCAGGTAAGAGGAAAAGAGGAAGGCCTCAGATAAGGTTCTGGAAGTGGAGAGAGAGGACATGTAGGTGGTTGGTGTGACAGAGCAAGATGCAGAGGACAAGCAGAAATGGCAATAGGTGATCCACTGTGGTGACCCTTAATGGGAACAGCCAGAGGAAAAAGAATGAGATGTTGTAATGTCAGTCTTCACAGATTTGCCAAGGATTAGCCAGACATAACACAACTCTGTGAGTAAATGACTACAAATATGAGGCACACATATGGTCAGTGTGCATAACACTGGACAGTTACATGGCATAAGCTCAGTATATATATATATATATATATATATATATATATATATATATATATATATATATATATATATATATATATATAATCCACAAATATGTAAACCTCAACCACTCCAATGGAATGGGTAATGCTGTCAATGTAGTGGTATAAAGGCAAAAATGTCCAATTAAAATATTCAAAGCAATGAACACGATAAAGTCCAAGGTGATGATATATTCAACAAGAAAACAAACTGCACAAGCACGTTGAACAAACTACTCCCAAAGATAAACCGAATACTGCAAACACCATTTATTTCTTCAACCAAATGCAAAGCTGTACACTGAAAGCATTTGACCTAGTTATTATTTATTATTAAGGTTGGTTGGCATTACATACCTATATTTTATTGTATATTTTATGGTATATTTGGACGTATTCAATTTGTATTTAATGTATTTTATGCATTTATGTATTCAATTAATTAATTGATTAATTAGATAACGGTTCTGATGGTTACTATTTAAGTGGCTCAGTTATTCATTGCTGTATTCTGATGAAGTCTGTGGAGATGGACGAAACCTAGGTCAAATGCTTTCAGTGTACAGCTTTGCATTTGGTTGAAGAAATAAATGGTGTTTGCAGTATTCGGTTTATCTTTGGGAGTAGTTTGTTCAACGTGCTTGTGCAGTTTGTTTTCTTGTTGAATATATCATCACCTTGGACTTTATCGTGTTCATTGCTTTGAATATTTTAATTGGACATTTTTGCCTTTATACCACTACATTGACAGCGTTACCCATTCCATTGGAGTGGTTGAGGTTTACATATTTGTGGATTATTGGTTTGCGGCATTTCCGAATGGAAGGTAAGGACAACGCGGTCGATGTGGGTGGTATGTTAAAGCAAATCAATGATCAACTCAAGGTACATACTGCTCTTATCAACAAATTGATGGAATCTGAGGCTCGTACTATGGGGAGTATGGGGAGTTTGGGGTTGCCACTGACCCAAACTACACCCCCAATCACAAATCATGTAACTAATACATAGGGACTTCCTGTTAGGGACAATATAACACGTACCGATGTTTGTTTTGAGTCTTTCAACTGTGAAATGTGGAAGACCAATAGTTTTTCATTTAATGTGGAAAAGGCACCAAAAGGGAATCTTGATGTGACCAGAATGAAAACAATGAAAGAAATGTTAAAAGAATTTGAAATGAAACTTTTTAAGCTTAAGTGGACACAAATGGAAAACAGTTACTTACGAAGGAACATTGATTTGGGGTTGGTCCCTAAGGGGTTAAGACTATGGAGATATCCTAACGGATGTGAGAACGACCAAGACATGTTAAAAGATTTACACGATTTGTTTATTAAGACCGGATTGAACCTTATGGAAATTATGATAAAATACAATGTGAACAAGATAGAGACACTGTTGAACGAATTAGAAGTTTTGAATCAAAGTATTAGTAAAGATTTGCTTTTTGAACAATATTATACCAATTATACTAATATTATCAAGGACATTGATCACAGTTGTGATATAATATACCAAAAGAAAAACAAAAAAATTCATAGAGACATTAAGGTTTATGAAACTGGCTACGTGTATCCGAAATCCAAAAAAGTAAGCCGTCACTATGACAACGAGGACGGACCAATGAGGAGTGGAAGTCTTGACGAATTAGATGACATCACTTCCTACACTGAATACGAAAATTTTGAGCGTCAGAATTCTGCGGATGAATTTGGTGATGAGGGACCTAGACGATCAGAGAGGATTAGAAATCAAAACCAGTTTAATGAAGAGGAAGATTTTGGATTTACGGGTGCACGTCCAAAAAAGCTGTTTGGAAATAGAAAACAACAACAACCAAAAATCGTATGGAGGACGCACAAGTAGCCGATGGTGTCCTGTACCATCAAGTGGTGGATGAAATTAACGCTTCTAGACCATCAGGTAACACAACTTGTAATACATTTTCTAATTTCGAACAAAATACGAACAAGTATTCTGTTAAATGTGATTACTTCGACAATTTGAGTAAACATGATTTTCATCATATTACGTCAAGTAAAACTTGTACGGTTACCAATGACAATACAAGCGAGTTTGTTGATATGGGGCCCTTTAACATCATGGTTGGTACACCATCTAATATGGCCCCAATTGTTATAAGACATGCATTAAATGCACAGACTTTGCACTCTACCGTTACTAGCATTGACGATCAGGTATTTTGTGACATGAGCATTTACAGCGTTTTGCCTGAGAATGATATAATTCTTAATAATGATCAAAATGAACACTGTGGGATGGTTAACAACCAAAACACGTGTGGGAACAACAGCATTGTATTGCTTGATGAATTACCTGACGAGACTTTAATGACTGAACCATTATATGGACACATGAACTTTGATAATGAATACGAAGGCGAGTGCCCCTTGGTGAACAACATTGGTAGTTTGTTGCTCAGTAAACCGACCATTATAACAAATGACAAAGGGGACTTTAAACTATACAATTACACTCAGGTTGAGTTTGATACTAAATGTGTCAATTTGTTTTCTAAGGGATTTAATTTTGTCCCATGCAGAAAAGGGAATTTGGTTAATTCTTTATTAGACTTGAAGTTATTTATACGCAAATTGAATTTAAAAATTCTATTTCAGAACAACACTACTGATATTAATGTTAACAATCCTGGGAAATGTTTAACAAAACCCAGTGTATACAATCCACCTATGAATGATAGGGTAGCCATGTTCGAAAAAATTAGTGAGATAGATTTAAGACAATTTTTTAAGAAATACAAACAATCTATGCATATGAACATGACCAACCAGGAACAAGCAATTTACAAAAATATATTAACCATCAACAACATCAGAATTATGAAACCCGATAAGGGTAATGGTGTAGTGGTTGTGGATAAAAATGATTATATTTCTTATATGTCTTCTATGTTACTGGGAGATTCTTACGAAGAAATAAGCAGGAATGAAATTAATATTGCACATAAAAAGATTGACATGACGCTTAAGGACATGTTATACCAAGGTGAAATATCAGAAGTTGAATGGAATTTTTTATGCAATGATTACCCTGTAGTGAGTGGTATTTTTGGAATACCAAAAATACATAAGGGGCTTGATAATTTACAATTTAGGCCCATAGTTGACGGTAAAAGGAGTAAGACCTTTTTTATAAGTCAATTTTTGAACCATCATTTTAAAATGGGAATATCAAAGTTCCCTTTTATTGTTAAAGGTTCATGGGACTTTTTGGGCAAATAAAATTCGTTTAGATTTAATCAAGGGTATATGTTTATAACTATGGATGTACGCAATCTATTCACTGCAATACCACATGAAATTGGTTTAGTTTGTTTGGAGGAGCAACTTTTTGAGACTAACTCATATGACCAGGACAGAATCAATGTGTTAATTAAACTAATGGAAATTGTATTAAAACACAATTACTTGTACTTTGAAGGTAATTACTATAGACAAGTAAGCGGAGTAGCCATGGAGGCGGCTTGCGCTCCCATGTTTGCAAATTTCATTATGACTTACTGGGAACTTCATTATTTGTTCAACAGTGAATTTTATTCACATATTAGATTTTATTCAAGATTTTTGGATGATTTGTTTATCATTTGGGATGGCGATCAAGTTTTATTTGAGGCATTTTTAGAGTACGTTAATAACAGTATATGGTTTTTAAAATTTACCTACGAAACTAACCGTGAGACAATAACGTACTTAGATATAAAGTTAACTTATGATAAAGACAATGGTACATTAAAATCTAATATTTTTAGAAAGCCTACCTTTTCAAACTCTTACTTACACTTTAAAAGCTGGCACCTTGACCATCAGAAAAAGGCCATAGTTAAGGGCCAAATGGTCAGGGCTGCAAGAATGGTCAGCAATGAAGTGGAATTTATTGAAGAAATACGATTTATGATGTCTCTATTCATAAGTCGGGGTTATCCCGAGGAATTATGTGTTAATATATATGAGGAGGTGAAACTTAAAAGAGAGATGGGGACATATAAAGCTATTTTAAGTTTTGACAACAGTTCATGCTTTAACTTGGGTAACAATAGCAACAACATACAATATAATGTTAACACTATTCCGTTTTACATTACTACCTTTAACGACATCTCTTATGTTATTAAAACTATTATTAATAAGAATTGGAATTTGGTAATTAACGACAATAATTTGGGAAGAGTTTTTCAGGGTAAGATACCATACATTTTTAGGAAGGATTTATCATTTAAAGACCTATTTGAAAAGGGCATGGACAACAGGATATCTGTCCCTAATAGACGAGTTGGTAATTTTAAGTGTGGCAGGTGTTCCATATGTTCTCATGTACTCAACATTGACAGAAGTATTAAGGTTAACCATTATAATATCAAAATAGGAGGTTATTTTAATTGTTATTCTTCTAATGTGGTTTACATTGCCTTGTGTCAACAATGTGATGCATTTTATGTCGGGAAAACGAGTAGACACATGAGGGATAGAATTAAGGAACATCTGTCTGATATTAGAAACTCTAAAAATACGAAAGCTCTAGCAAGACATATAGCACAATGTACTAATCATCATTTTAAATTCTTTGGTGTTTTACAAATTAAACACGACCCACAGGGCAGGACTACTGTTTATGATTTAGATGCACAAGAATTAAGAATACAAATTCTGTTGAACGCCCATAATAGACCTGGTTTAAATGAATACTGCAGTATTAAGCCCATTTTAAGACTTAATAATCTTAAGGGCAAGTAATTTCTTGGTGTTTTAATTGTTGCAGTTTGTTTAATTAATTTATTAAATATTTAATTATTAAAATTCATCAGGCAACAAAATCATTAGTCAATATTTAAAGAAACCTGTATACATATATATTTATTATTTATACACATATTTCTTAGAATTTTATGTGATTATGGGCGTTTTTTCAGTGCTACTGACAATTTTGATATTTATTTATATTAATGTTATTATATATCAATATGGATATACATATACATGTATAATTTTATATACACATATATACTTACATAGCTTTACATATACGCAATTTCTCATACACATTTACATAAACATTTTTACAGTCATTTGTGTGTGCACATAATACTAACATTAACATTAATTCAATTTTATTATTTCATATACAATAAAAAAAATGTATATTTTATTTTTATTTTAAATAATTTATTATTAAGGTTGGTTGGTATTACATACATATATTTTATTGTATATTTTATGGTATATTTGGACGTATTCAATTTGTATTTAATGTATTTTATGCATTTATGTATTCAATTAATTAATTGATTAATTAGATAACGGTTCTGATGGTTACTATTTAAGTGGCTCAGTTATTCATTGCTGTATTCTGATGAAGTCTGTGGAGACGGACGAAACCTAGGTCAAATGCTTTCAGTGTACAGCTTTGCATTTGGTTGAAGAAATAAATGGTGTTTGCAGTATTCGGTTTATCTTTGGGAGTAGTTTGTTCAACGTGCTTGTGCAGTTTGTTTTCTTGCTGAATATATCATCACCTTGGACTTTATTGTGTTCATTGCTTTGAATATTTTAATTGGACATTTTTGCCTTTATACCACTACACTGACAGCGTTACCCATTCCATTGGAGTGGATAAGCTCAGTATATCACATGCAGTTCAACACACACATCTGCAACAGTACTTTACTATGCAAATACCATGTATAGGTCTTACATTTCTGAGACAAACAAGTATATCATACTTGTATTCACAAGTAAGATATGGATATGTATGACATCCCAGTAGCTAGTCTAGCATTGTCACAGTCAGTATTGTTCAACACACACTCCAATAGTAGTCATATGTGAGCCATCCTTTCCTAGGGTGACTCAGGGGCCTGACCTATGATCTATGTCACTACAGACAGACCCACATGCTATGGCTATCGGTTCTGATCAGCAATATATCAGTACAGCAAGTCTTGTTGAGACATGTATGTTAAACTTCCTATTTCCCATTCTTGCATACCGCCTACTGCAGTCCATCCCCACCCCCTCATACATGCTTACTTGTTTGACATACCTGTTTTTTTTCCAAGTGTAGGTTTTGTCCTGCTGTTTTTTTTTCACTGTCGCTCTCTCTCTCTCTCTCTCTCTCTCATAGGCAGCAGCTTGCCATTTTTAGGTAATGCTCATGAGCAGCAGATGGCCTGTGCACCAGTTGGTGTCCCCCACTTGCTAATTGCATGCAGAACAGCTGTGTTACTATTCATATAACCAATGGCATGGCAACACAATCCTATAATTAAGTACTTCATATGGGCATTGGCCCTTTTCCTTGACAGTGAGTAGGACTTCATGGAGGTGTGTGAACAACAGCATCAGGGGGTATCTGGAAATAACTCTTACAACCAAAACTGTGGAGACAGGCCAACAAAATGGGGGAGAATGTTCCAGACATAGGGACAGAATGTAAGTATTGCTGTTATACATTTGGATTGATGCTAGTCTAACAGGGTTTGTGTGGACATGGAGGTTCTGCATGATTTTAACTCTGACAGTGTTATGTGTTTGACATAACTCTCAACTGTAGGGCTAGCCACAGAATGGCCAGAGTTTGGACTCCTATGTTTGGTGTGTTCCTCAAACATTTTTTGTCTTTGAAAAATCAGTAGCATGCTTCAGGTTTCGTGCCCACTGAGTGGTGCAGAGTTACAGTTATCCCACTCCACAAGGGGGGATCCACCTTGGATCCCAGAAACTACCATCCCATCAGTCTGATGAGCCTTATCTGCAAGGCCAAGGAGCGTATTATCATGGAACTTATAAACAAAGACATTGGCAACTTTCAAACACTGGCCCCACCCAGTTTGGGTTTGTGAAGGGCCGATCTTGTCTCCTGAACCTGATTGACTTCTTCAAATCAGTCTCCAGAGCCATGGACAAGGGTAAGGTGGTCCACACAGCCTATCTAGACCTTGCCAAGGCCTTTGACACCATCCCCCACTCTGGAATTATAGATAAACTTACTAAGCTGGGCATTAATCCCTACGTCACCCAATGGGTTGCTAACTGGCTTACTGATAGAACCCACACTGTAAAAGTAGCCGACTCCAAATCCAGCTCCAGACAAGTGACAAATGGAGTACCTTAGGGTACAGTCCTGGGACCGCTCTTGTTTGGCATCTACTTCTCTGAAGTACAGGCCAACACAAAATGACTCTGGCTAAAAAAGTTTGCAGATGACTGCAAACTGGGAGCCATTATTGAATCCCCAAATGATGTGGATACTCTACAAAAGGGCCTTACAGAAACAGATGCTTGGTGCCAGAGCCATGGACTCAAGCACAATGCCCAGAAATGTATAGCTATCCCCTTTGGGAAAAAACATGTATCCATGAATTACCATATAGGTGGCAGTACACTAAACACTGAAAGTGTGATAAGAGACTTAGGGACACAGGTGGACAGTGGTCTCACCTTTGATAACCACATCGCCACAACAGTCAGGAAATCCTTCTATGTGGCACACCTCATCACTAAGGGCTTTTCATTCAGAAAAAAGGAGGTCATTTTCCCACTGTACTCATCCCTCATGAGACCCATTATAGAATACAATGCCCCATTTGGTATGTACCTGTCAAGACATCTGCAACAACTGGAAAGGCTGCAGAAATACCTCACTAAAAGAATCACAGGCCTAAAGCAGATGCCTATGCTTACCACCTTAAAAAACTCCAGCTATACTCTGTCGCATATCGTCTACTCAGAGGTGATCTCTGCTTAGCATACAAGGCCATGTCAAACCCAGAGCTGTTGGACATGCTACAATTAAAGGAATCCCAATCCCTCAGAGCCACACGCTCCAGGGATCTAAACCTTGTCATCACAATAAACAAAACATGCTGGAAGGATAGGTTCCTGAACCAGAGACTCCCCAGACTCTGGAATAGATTGCCCATACATGTCAAGCAGAATGCCTCTTTGGCCCTCTTCAAAAGGAACCTTGACGATTGGATGGGAGAAATGAAATTCACCCCGGGAACACGTCAGTTGCCCTGCTAGACAGGGGTCCAGGGAAGTAAATAGTGTGGACCTGATCATAACCAACATGGGGACTCTATGCTCCAGACCAGAAGTGTATCCCTCACTGGTAAGATCAGACCATAAACTAATCTCACTGGATATTCACATCCCGACCCCACCCCCTGCCCAGAAAACCACAGTGAAAAACTTCTCTAAAGCAAATTTCACACTCCTCAAAACCGAGGTGGAATCCTTCAAAGCCCCTGGGCCTGTGGAAAATACGTCCCAGACCGCGGAATCCTTTATAAATACATTCTATGAACACCTTCAGGAATGCATGGATCATGCAATCCCAAATAAAACCAAGACCCAATCCTCCAAAGGCAGACGTCCTGTCTGGCGGACCCCAACCATAAACAAACTATACAATAGAAGGAGGAAGCTACTACATGATAGAGCAAAATCCCAAAAAGGGAAGGCATCTCTGATCAGTATTAGCAAAAAACTACGGGCACTCATAAAATCATCTAAGGCCAGCTTTGAGAGAAAAATTGCACAGGACACTAAGGATAATCACAAGGCTTCCTTTAGTTATGTTAGGAACCTGGATGGGAATTCCCAGATATGCTCAGAATTAGTCCAAAATGGCAAAAAATACACCGAACCCACAGACATTGCCAACATTCTTGCTGACAGGTTCAGCGCAAACTTCTCCCCCCCCCCACCAAAAGGGCAAATATCTATCCCAGCAGAGTGCTGCCCCCCTGACATCTCAGATGCTCAGGTAAGAGCCGCCCTCTCCAAAGCAAAAAACACAGCATCAATGGGGCCTGACGGTGTCCCGGGCTGCGTCCTACATGAACTCCAAGAAGAGCTAAACCCAAACATAAAACTACTGTTCAATCTCAGCCTTACTACAGGATATGTGCCCAAAGAGTGGTGTACAGCAACAGTGGTCCCTCTCCACAAAGGTGGTGCCTCGACGGATCCTGGAAACTATTGCCCCATAAGCCTGACTAGCTTGGTCTGCAAAGCTATGGAAAGGATCATCATGGACCTTATAAATAAAGATATTGTGGACCTACAGACACTGGATCCTACCCAGTTCGGCTTTGTTAAGTGCAGATCCTGCCTCTTAAACCTGGTCGATTTCTTTGAAACAGTCACCAAGGCCACTGACGAGGGGAAGGTGGTCCACACAGCCTACCTGGACCTCGCAAAAGCCTTCGATACAATACCCCACTGGCATTATAGATAAGCTCACCAGCTTAAATATAAACCCCTATGTCACTAGATGGGTTGCAAACTGGCTCAAGGACAGAACCCACATGGTTAGAATTGTTGGAGCCATGTCAGACTCCAAACCAGTTACAAGTGGCGTCCCACAAGGCTCAGTCCTGGGACCTCTCTTGTTCGGTATATATTTCTCAGAGGTACAGGCCAACATGGAAGGACTGTGGCTGACCAAGTTCGCAGATGACTGCAAACTGGGTGCCATAATCGACTCTCCAGCTGACACAAGCATCCTCCAAAAGGGCCTCATAGAAACAGGCAACTGGTGCCAGAGCAATGGCCTCAAGCTAAACATCAAAAAGTGTATAGTCATCCCCTTTGGCAAAAACAAAGTGCCCACAAATTACCACATAATTGGTAATCCATTAAGTATGGAAGAAGTAATTAGGGACCTGGGGACCCAAGTTGATAGCAATCTCTCATTTGACAACCACGTGGCCAAAGTGGTTAGAAAAACATTTTATATAGCCCACCTAATCATGAAGGGATTCACATATAGATCAGGGGAGGTCATCATGCCTCTTTACTCATCCCTCATCAGGCCCATAATTGAGTACAATGCCCCTTTTGGGATGTACCTTACCAGACACCTGCAGCAACTGGAAAGACCCCAAAAGTACCTCACCAAGAGGATCAAAGGGCTCAAACAGATGCCATATGCTGCCCGGTTAAAGAAACACCAGCTCTACTCAGTGGCATACCGCCTGCTCAGAGGTGATCTGTGCCTGACGTATAAAGCCATGTCCAACCCGGAATTAATGGACATGCTGCACCTCAGAAAATCCAAATCCCATCGAGCTACGTGCTCGAGAGACTTGAACCTCAGCACTGAAATAAAGAGGACATGCTGGAGGGACAGATTCATAACCCAGAGGCTCCCTTCACTCTGGAATAAAATCCCAGACCAGGTTAGGCAGAGTCCCTCATTGACTCTCTTCAAGAGGAATCTTGATGAGTGGATGGGGGATCGTAGGTTTACCCCGGGTATCACTTCTGTGTCGCTGTTAGACAGAGGCACAGTATACTAACCTCAAAAAAGGGCATAGCAAAATTAATTTAAAATGGATGGCGAAAGCCAAACACACTCTGGCTAGGCTTATAAATGCCCTAGGGCAGATAGCCTAGTATGAACCTATGAAGCTATGAACATAGCAACATAGACCACATTTCTAGTCTTACAAGTGCAGTGTCCCTTATACTGAATTGTCCTATTTATGTGCTTAAATAACACTGAACTGGTACCTGCAATATACCTACATTGTTTACATGTTCCACAAGGAAACATACCCAAATTAAAGCTAGTATTAACATTAGTATGGTCACAGGTACCTCTCTCTAAAATGGTCTTAATGTCCACTGTCCTTTTGTACGTGAAGAGGGGAAAATTACCAATGATTTTACTCAAATCAGTGTTACCCAACACTACTTTCCAGTTGTTCCAAATGGTATTTCTGATGAATACCATCTCAGTAGTAATAGGAATATGGAAAGCCAAACTGTAATCACTACATACTACATTCACTTCTGAATTAACTACAACTGGATAGTCACTTTGTTTCAAAATAGGACAAGCTTTACTAGATCTAAGGCCAATGACTTTGTTTAATATGCTATCCAACCAGACTTTATTGTAACCTCTTTGTGAAAGAAATCCAATCAATTTTCATGTTTCATTCTGAAAAATTTCATCTCTACTAGTTAGCCGACTTAATCTGGTGAATTGTCCTTTAACAACACCATGTTTCATTAAGACTGGATGTAAACTATCATAGTGTAAATACTGATTGACAAAAGTAGACTTTCTAAAAATACAACTTTCAAACTGTGGGCCATCATACCTGATGGTTAAATGTAAATCCAAAAAGTCTATATTGTCACCAATGTTGCCCACTGTAAATTTCAAAAAGTTGGTAGAATTGTTCAAAAATTGAACAAATGTACAGAAAGAATCAACACCCCCTTTCCATAGAAAAATCAAGTCATCTATGTAACGTTTATAAAATGTAATATTTTTCGATAGGGGGTGTGAAGTGAGAAATTTATTCTCCCACATTGCCATTACCAAATTAGTAAAACAGGGGGCTACCCTAGAGCCCATCGCTATACCTGAAATTTGTTGAACACAGTTGTTTTCAAATATAAAACAAATATTTTTTAATACCAGCTCCATCAAAATACGCACTGTATTAACTGTGTCATTGTCAAAATCAGTGTATTGACTTAAATATTCTCTCAAATATTCTACACCTGTTGTTTGATCTATACTTGTATATAAAGAGACCACATCTAATGATGCAAATTTAACAGATGTGTCTAAATTGTGCAATTGACTCAAACATTCTAACAAATGTCATGAGTCTCTCAAATAAAATTTTGTTTTTTGCACAATCGGGTTTAAGAGTTTATCGAGCCAAACAGAGATTGGTTCTGTCTTAGAAAAACTCACCGACACTATAGGTCTAATGGTTGTACTACTAGCAGCCTCAGCATCAATTCAGGCAATCCAGGAAGCACGCAAGATGACATCAGAGCTAATATGGACATATTTTCTAATCAAGCAGGTTTGGTCTTGCCTGCGAGTGAGAACGGCAGTGCACCTTCCACAGGTAATCATCAACGAGAATTTAATGGCCTTGGCTGTACGGATAAAGTTATTGAAAATGTGCTTAAAGAAACAACGAATCCTATTCTTTCTATATCTTTCTATACATTCATTCAATTTTTGAACAATTCTACCAACTTTTTACAATTTACAGTGGGCAACACTGGTGACAATATAGACTTTTTGGATTTACATTTAACCATCAGGTATGATGGCCCACAGTTTGAAAGTTGTATTTTTAGAAAGTTTACTTTTGTCAACCAGTATTTACACTATGATAGTTTACATCCAGTCTTTATGAAACATGGTGTTGTTAAGGGACAATTCATCAGATTAAGTTGGCTAACTAGTAGAGGTGAAATTTTTCATAATGAAACATGAAAATTGATTGGATTTTTTTCACAAAGAGGTTGCGATAAAGTCTGGATGGATAGTGTATTAAACAAAGTCATTGGCCTTAGATCTAGTAAGGCTTGTCCTATTTTGAAACAAAGTAACTATCCAGTTGTAGTTAATTCAGAAGTGAATGTAGTATGTAGTGATTACAGTTTGGCTTTCCCTATTCCTATTACTACTGAGATGGTATTCATCAGAAATACCATTTGGAACAACTGGAAAGTAGTGTTGGGTAACACTGATTTGAGTAAAATCATTGGTAATTTTCCCCTCTTCATGAACAAAAGGATAGTGAACATTAAGACCATTTTAGAGAGAGGTACCTGTGACCGTACTAATGTTAATACTAGCTTTAATTTGGGTACATTCCCTTGTGGAACATGTAAACAATGTAGGTATATTGCAGGTACCAGTTCAGTGTTATTTAAGCACATAAATAGGACAATTCAGTGTAAGGAACACTACACTTGTAAGACTAGAAATGTGGTCTACGTCGCTATGTGTAGTTCATGTGAACATTTTTATATAGGGAAAACAACAAGAGCATTAAACGAACGTAT